>NC_033798.1:52064189-52110978 GCF_001876935.1 Asparagus officinalis
CCATCGACCGTCGGCGTCGGCCGACGAGAGAGAAGCAGAGAGAAGGGTAAGGTGGGGGGAGAGAGAAAGAGGGAATTTTTTATTAGTTTTGAATTTATTTATTATATTTTTTAATTACAATTAGAGTTTAATTTTTGCAAAACAAAAAAATTATGGAAAAAAACCCAAACCCTAATTTAAAATGTTCATCTTAATGAAATTATAATATAAAAAAATTAAATTTAGTACGAGTTATGATTAGGGTTAGGGTTAGGCGAGGGTTAGGGTTAGAGTTGGGTGAGGGTGAGGGTTAGGGTTAGGGTTAGGCAAGGGTTAGGGTTAGGGTTAGGTGAGGGTGAGGGCCGCAATGCGATTGATTCATTGTGACATCCGATTCATTGTTTCGCAGGTACCGGGCGACCTCCTAGGCGCGAGCGCAATGCTACCAGGAAACAGAGCCTCACCCCTGATATTCATCGGAGGGCCGTGATCCGATAGGAAAATGGAGTGCCTGTCGGGGCCTTTGCCAATGCTTTCAACAATTTCCTCGCCGCTTTAGCCAGGAAAACATGATTTCTTCAATATTTTTTTGACGTGAAAGTCACAACGAATTGATGCGCTGGTGGCTTGCTGGAGATATATGTGTGAGTTATTTATTTTAATTTTTATCATTATTAGTTATTAGTTTATTATTATGTTTAATACACTGATTTGTATCTGTTTTTTCTTTATATGCTAAAGCGATTTTTTTTCTTGATGATAATATTTGTGCCTGGACTTACTGCTTCACACAAATCAATTTATCGTTCAAGAGATTGCGGTTTGAGGTAAAGAAAAGATATTTTGTTCAAATAACAGAAAATTGAGAGTAATTTTGGCATCTTGACGAGTGTCTGGATGGAGTAGATTTTTTTACACTTTGCGATTACTGGGACACGATTGAAATTCAGGTATTATTGAAGTATATATTTTTAATTTATTGTTTAAATTTCTATATTGTTTTGATTTGACATTGTTTTGCAAGCTCAAGCTGAAATAGTAAGGAGGATCCGCAACGCGCCCCGCAGTTACGAACATCACGGGGGCTCCAGGTCCTTCAGCCAGCATTATCATCAATTAGAGCTTGAGGCATATAATATATTAGCTTTTAAGTTGTCAAGTTGAGTATAATTTATGTGTTATGAGTTAATAATATATTTGGATAAAATAGGAAAGGGGAGATCTCAGACATTTTGCAGATCGTATTCTGACTTCTTGGAGCCCGAATTACGCCGATGAAGAGAAGAAAACAAAGAATAAGGATCTAGCTGTAAGTAGCAGTTCATTTATATATTCATTAGTAAGTCGACTTGCCCGGGTTGTTTTGATATATCACAGGAGAAATTACATACCAAGGTACAGGAGCAAATGTCTTAGTCTCAGGTTGGTTCTAACACTCATGCCAAGGTACAGGAGCAAATGTCTCAGTCTCAGGTTGGTTCTAACACTCTTGCCCTTCCAAAATTGGATATTCTTCACTCTGCCGTATCTGCTTAATCTTTTTGAGTTTAGTATTCACCTCTTATCCTCTTCCACTTCCGGGGTTTTCTCTCTCCTCGGCTCGTTCTTCTTCACATTAACTTGTGATTCTATTATGTGATTTTTCTTTGTTTCTTTCGCGCTAAAGTTGGATTTTGTTGATTCTAATGCACTTTTTTTTTTGCGTAAGTTAGGAGGAGGAACCGGATGACTCTCTAGTTCACCAGTATTTCTGAATTATTTTCTTTTTCTTGCTTTAATTTTCTATGGCTGATTTGTGGTCTAGGAAATAGATAGAGATTGTGCTTAGAGATTAGAGGCGGGTAGTTAACGAAATTGATGGGGGAAAATGTGTTTAAACAGTTGGAATAAAGATGATAAAGCACTTTTAGTCTAGGATTAATTGTTAATAGACCACCTGTGGTCCTGTACTATCACCTAATTGTGGACAGAACCCTGAGGTTCTATTTTTGTGGATAGACCTCTACTATTTTCCGCCTCATAAAAACTTTTTTGGCTCTTCTAAAGAGTAAAAAAATTCACTCGGGGGGTCTATCCACACAAATAGAATCACAAGAGGGTCTAGTAGATAGAATCACAAGGGGTCTATTCTCAATTGGGCTATAGTAGAGGGGGTTGTCCGCAATTGGGCAATGCCTAGTTCCTTTGTCTAGGATGCCACTTGAAAAGTCACGACATTTAACCTCTGGGTAAAGATGATACAGGTTTACGGGTGCATTCGGTCCGGATAAAGCTCATATATGATACTTACCATAGCCATATCCGATTACCCATATCGGATATGGATACAGATACGGATATGGATACAAACCCTAACTCTAACCCTAACACAAAACCCAAAATATATACATAATGTTTTTATATGATGATGGTGTTGATGGTGCGTGCGTGCGTAGTGGTGGTCGTATTGGTTGGTGGGTTGGTTGGTTGGTTATGGTGTTGTGTTGTGGTGGTCGTTATGTGATTGGTTTGTGGGGGGTTTGGTCGTGGTGATGGTGGTGTTGTTGTGTTGTGTTGTGTAGTGTTGTGGTGTTGTATTGTTGTGTTGTGATGTTTTGGTATTGTGTTGTGTTGTTGTGTTGTGGTGTTGGGGGAATTATATTTATATTTGCACACTCTTATTAACGGTTATACAACCTTATTAATGTTTAATTTATATTTGCAGGCCGAGACTTCTTCACAAGGTGCAGCCGAGAGTAGTCATAGTGCAGCTAGTGTTGAGGATGATGATGATGATCAGGAGGATTGATTGTAATTAATTTAACTTTGAAAACAATATCTTGTGTTGTATAAACAATATTTATTATGTACCTGTCGGAAAACTTTTATTTGTTTTTATTAAAATATATGTGTGATATATGCGTGGGATTGAATATTATACTGCTGATTGAACAGGGGTTTTAAAATTATTATCGATATTGTACAGGGTTTTTTTAATTTTCAAAATATTTTTTTTAAAAATAATGGTTATTTTTAATGACGGATTTTCCGTCCCTAATATCATTTTTAGCCACGGATTTTTGTCGCTAAATATATATTTAGCAACGGAAAACGGACACGAAAAAAAAATTAAAATAATAAACATAACTTTTAGTGACGGATATTCCGTCCCTAATATCTCTTTTAGCGACGAAAATTCCGTCGCTAATTCTTTTTTTTTTATTTTTTTTAAAAATACGACGACGAAAAAACCGTCGTTAATATCCTATCGTTGAAAATTAGCGACGGATTTTCCGTCGCTAAAGATGCAATTAGGGACCCTAAATGTGGGGACGGTTTTTTAGCGACGAAATTTGTTTTTTTCCGTCGCTAAAAATTATAAGGACAGAATTTAGACCTTTAGCGACGGAATTGTCCGTCGCTAAAAGGTGTAAATCCAGTAGTGCTCGTGCAAAAAGAATCCCTAACATGATTGAAATGATCAAATACTAAAAAAAATCACTAAGCCTTATTTACATCCGAAATCAATTAAAACTTGAATTTTGAAATTTTGTTTAATTTGTAAAAAAGTTCTATTTTTTAGATGTATTATGGCCCTTTATTAGTTAGAAAAATATGACAAGTATGGCTACGTGCAATGCACATACACTATACTAGTATTTCAAATAAATGCAAACACCTGCCTAATAAAGTAGAAGGCTAAATTTTATCTCCTAAAATCCAATTTCTAAGAATGCATAGATGGAAAAATATTCCTATTTATATTAGTACATCTCCAACCTAATTCATCAAATGACCTAATTCATCAAATGACATGGAAAAGGTCACAAGATATAGGCAATTTGAAGCTGGTATTTTAGATGGAACTTTTGAAACCTACAGTTTACCAGACAATAAGTAATTCAAATATATTAACTTTATTAAAATTTACAAATCTTAATATCTAAAAGGTAGAGTAATAAAACCAAACTATGATACTCATGTGTCAAATGACTACGAGCATCTCACATAATTAGAAAAAAAAGAGACAAGATATATATATTTAGCAATGAAAATGGTTTGAAAGATCATCTACAATGAGTACATAAGGTAAGGATAAAAAGAAATGTTACTTCCACGGACTGTGAAATGCTTCTGTTCTAACTGTGTAAATGTCATACATACACATAGATCAATGATATTGTCCAAGAATCTTCTAGTTAGAAGGTTCCATGTCAGACACTTTAGGATATATGGACACTAAGAGACGCGTGACCTGTGTCCAGATAACAGTGATACTAGCTGTGTAATAATTTGCTAATAAGTCTGCAGTACAGATTCACTAACCTTGTCTTCGTCATCTTCCACTTTTCAATGTCAAGGGCATCCATCCCCACATACAGAAAGATGAATGTTTCAGCAATGAAAGACAGTGTAGCAAAGATGTGCCTGGAAAAAGAAAAAAGATCAACATCTGAACAATATGTAAGCTGTCTCTAGAGCATGTGTACATCTTGTACACGAGGTCTGAAAGAACAACTAAGTGCATAAAGGGGAAAATATATTTAATCCTATCCTGGAAAAAGCAAAGGAAAAAGAAGAAAATTGAATTCTTTCCCAGAGATACACACTTTGTTGACATTTTCACAAGACTAACTAACATAATTAGACATGAAAGAGTACTATAAATGTCTTAAAGACTACAATATGGTGATCTAAGTTGATTGTTAAGAAAAAGAACAATCCAATTTTAGAATTTATTTGCATGTTGATAAAACTATCAATCAAATGGCTATGGGGTCACACCTGAAGAAACAGAAAAGAATAATGCATGCATTCCTTGATAGACTACAAATGTTATCTTTGAAGTTAATGAATACTTGTAAATGGAGATCTGTTCCTTAGGACTTGTTGCTGGAAGAAGATAGATAAGCTTTCCGTTCGCTAGTAAAACCTTGAAACAATTAAGTCATGAAGTAGGAGACAGTTGATAATAGGAAAAAACCTTGTTTCCTATGTTCTATCTTCTTCATAATTGGAAAATCTCAATGGGCTTATTCTTAATTTATACAATGCTCTGCTTCAAATCATAACAAGGAGAGGATCTCATCTGGATGAGATCGACTACCTCACAAGGGCACTTCTTATTGGCACCCTAGCCCTAATTCCTTGGGACTGGGGAGTGGATCATTTAAAACCTAGGTTACCCATACAGTTCATCTAGACTCCTGTATCCGTGACTGACACTTCCCGTATCTGTGTCCGTGTCCGTGTTCGTGTCCGACACTCCTTTGACACTTCTTGAATATATACTTACATTTATTGAAACTTGTACTCAATTATATAACACATGTTTTAGTTTAAAAAGCTTGTGATACACTTTTTGGACGTATATCATACACTTCACCTCAAATTTATGTAACTCATCGGACTGAAGACAGTTTTGTTTTCACACACCTAGTTCATAAATATGATTTTAAAGGGTCATTTGGGTATCTAGTTAAAAAACAAGCAGATTTTCAATTTATAATCTACTCAATAAAAGAAACATAAAAAATGTTATAATAATTTTAGTTCTCGTAACTTCTAAATGAAAAACAATATTGATCTCATACAGAATATTAATTTTAATATGTATGTACATAGTCATGTCCTTGCATCCTACTTTTTACAATTTTTCCGTGTCACAAATCTGCACCTGTGTCCATGTCCGCATAATTTAAAACAAACTGAACAGTGTTGGACTTGGGTCATGCCCTAGTAGCTCTCAACTGAATTAGATGATACACAACTCTCACCCTCCCCGATTCAGATGCCAATCAGAGGTGGGTCTGGGTCCAACATATTCCCACTTATTCACGCATTTGAAGTGAATGTGAAACTCAATCTAGTCCATCATTTAATGCTTAAACTACCAATCTGAAGTTCATAATACCACTAAGTTGTATGACCAGCAAGATAGCATTCTGTGAACTACTTATACGACAATGTGTAAGCTAAATGCTTCCTGGTCTTTAAAGAACAAAGTTTTGAGAAACCCAGATCCAACTACTTGTATTTTTGTTCATGATATTCTACAATCATTTTGCGTGTAGAAGAAACACATAGATATTGATCCTTTTATGAAGTAAAAAGTAAGTTTCAAGGCAAGAAGACATAAAAGTTTCAAGGCAAGAAGACATAAGCCTTACAAATATATTAGATTTTATATTAAATTTATAAATATAATAAGTATATAATATATAGTCGAATAATAGTGTAAAAGATACATTCACGTATTGGACAAGAAACAAGAACGAAAATATAATAGTGTAAGATACATTCACGTATTGGACAATAAATAAGAACGAAAATATGCTAAGTATCAACACAACTTATAATAAACTAAGCTACATATAGAAGGCATCTTTTTTTTGTGCCAATGGCCATATTGAATACACGCAGTGTTTTAAATATCGGCCGATAAACCAATATTATCTGCGATTTATCGGTTTTGGGGCCTTGCACTATAAGTTTGAATTTAAATCGGTTATCGTTTTTAGATGTTTATCGACGATAATGCGGCGATAAAGTGAGTTATCGGCCGATATTGTCAGCTCAAAATATTGGAATTATCGGCCTTTGATTTGGGTTTAGGTTTGCCTTTGGATGTTTAAGAATTATAAACTTTTTGTTGCTTTTGGAACTTGGTTGTTTGGTGATTAGCTTATATTTGTTTATGAATATTGACATGGCTCAGAACTATTAAATCTCAACTAAGTGAGGTAGTTTATAATCTCGTGATTACACAATAATTATGTTGATGATTCTTCATTCTTTATGTTATCTTGTTATTTGCTTGTTGATTCTTCATTCTTTATGTTATCTTGTTATTTGCTTGTATGTTATTCCATTTTTACTAACTATGCACTTGAATGGTTTCATCGTGCGACTATCTTGTTATTTGCTTGTATGTTATTCCATTTTTACTAACTATGCACTTGAATGGTTTCATCGTGCGACCAAGAAGCAAGTTTCTACCATTGGTTAGTGATCCTTAACATGATTATTTATATTTTGGTGTATTTATATTTCATTAAGTATGATTAGATTACATTTTAGGATATTATATTATGTTTATACACCATCCGGTAATATCACTCCGATAAATACTACTTATCCCCGATATCTGCTATCCGATATGGATTTTGACTGTCCAATAAATCCCCGATAACCGATATTTAAAACCTTGAATACACATGGTCTAAAGTAATACCAATCAAGTGCTTCTTGTTGTACTCACCTCCATCATAGATAGCATGACAATCAAGTGGCTTTTTTTGCACAAGGAGAAGGTGGTATCTCCAAGCAATAAGACAGATGAATGTCAATTTTTTCTCCTCACGGTTGCTCACCAAATTAGCATCAATATATCCATCAAACCAAGTCTGACGGTTTATAACTTGAGACAATATGTTTTCCTCTCGAGTATTATGTGACCTTAAAACACTGTTTTAATGACCGAGACAGAGGTCAAACTTACATCAACTGAACATATGAGATACTTTGACGAGTAAACAACATTGTATACATGAAGCTCCTGATAGCACTCAAATACTCAGCTTATGCTCTCTTTAACCGCTCTCTTTTTGCCGACAATATTGTATAGGTTTAAGATGATGATTCATTATATTGGAGAACAAATTTTCGATTTAAACCCATTTAATTTTTTTATTAAAAAATTCGACCCAATCCAGTTTTTATTATCAAAACCGATCCATTTCGTGCCACGTCAGCAGCGTGGCCACGAAATGGGTCGGTTTTTTTTTAAATGACGCCGCTAAATAGTCGGGGTTGGCAACCCCAACTATTTAGTTATGTCGGGGTTGGCAACCCCGATTATTTAGCTAAGGGCACGCTAAAATAGTCGGGGTTTCCAACCCCGACTAATTTAGGCCCCTGCCTAAATTAGTCAGGGTTGGCAACCCCGACCATTTGACAGAGAGGTTCACTTCGCTACGACAAAATGGTCGGGGTTCCTAACCCCGACCATTTGGCAGAGACTCTGTCTCAGCCGCCGAGCGGTGAAAAAAACTAAGTGACAATAGTCGGGGTTCACAACCCCGACTATTTGTTCACTGGGCCCCCGACCTATATAAAGGTCACGACTTCACTCTCTCACTCGTTTCCGGTTCCAGCCGCGTCTCTCTCTCTCATTTTCGTCGATCTCCTCCTCCCAAACTCTCTTTGAGCCACGGATCGCATCTTTCTCTCCTCTTTTTTTGTGCGGAATTCTAAGGGTGAAAGATCTAACAGGTACTCTCTCCCTTCTCTCCTCTTTTGACACCTAGAAATCTAGGGTTTTCTCTCCAAAACGAAATTATAGTGTTTGAACTCTATTTGTAGTGGTTTATTTAGAAATTTTATTCTTGTTATAGTTGAAATTAAATATTTGGGGGCATAGAATACTCAATTTTAGGGTTTAGAGTTTGGGGGTCAATTTTAGGGTTTAGAATTTGGGGGTCAATTTTAGGGTTTAGGATTTAGGGGTTTACGGTTGTAATTGTGTTTTAGGGTTGCAATTAGATTTTAGGGTATTAATTGATAATATTTTTTAAATTTTTTGCATTTAAATGATATAATTTTGATTTGTATAGGTTGAACAGTATGATTTTTATTGCTTGCTCTTACGGTGGAACGATTAAGTATGGAATGAATAATATGCCAATGTACGTCGGAGGGGTGACAATTCCGTTAATGATATCGGAATCATACAGTTACCTTGACTTGGTTAATAAAATTTATGGAGTTACGACAATTGACCCACGAGATTGCAGGCTAAAAATAATATGCAATTGGCCGATAACTTATGATAGAACGTCCGCCGTTGAGATCTCAAACGATCATTCCATGAGTATTTTGTTTAATTTGAGCAAGTCACAACCAATGGTAGAATTGTTTATTGAAACGGTGCCACATAGTACGGGCCGAATATTCAACCCTCCAGGAGAATTTTCACACATGTTAGATTTGGAAGTTGAGTCTGAAGGCTTTTTTTCTTCTTCGAGTGAAATACAGCAGACTCAATTTCAATATAAGGGTGGTGCACCTTCATATGAAGAGGGTGAAAGAAGTGACGCCTCTGATGGTGAAGATGAAGATAATGCACCACTTGACAGCATGCAATTTGTGGGTGAAGATGATGAAGAGAATCCGGATTGGCCAGATGAAGCTTATGTTAATAATGAATATGTGGAGTACGAAGAACCACCCCCGACGAGTTTGAGGATGATGAGTGGGTTCGTTCTTCCACAGCACATGATATCCGCATTGGTGAAAGTTCATCCAATAGAGGAGATGATGAGGAGGTTCCTTTCAGAGTTGGTGAATTATTTGAGACTAAAGACCAATTGGTAGATGCTATTCGTGATTACTCAATCAAAAAGTTGGTCAAGTTCAAGCAAATTAAAAGCAATCGTACAAGTTATGAGGCAATCTATTTTATGAATACACAAAGGCAAGGTCGGGCAGAGGGGAATGAATCTGATTACGCATGTCCTTGGAAGTTATATGCATTTGCCGGAAAGAAACATAATGGGTATTTTAGGATCACAAAATACTGCGGTGTTCATACATGTAACAATCCAATGTTCGAGAGAGACCACAGTGGTGCCTCCGCCTCTTACATAGCTCGGTTGATTATGCCAAGATTAAAGAAGAAGCTTGAACTAAGGCCCGATGACATAATTGAGAGAGTGTCACATGATAAGTGGATTGAAATATCGTATATCAAAGCGTGGAATGCAAGGAGAATTGCGATGACAAAAATATTTGGTGATTGGGAAAGGTCTTACGCGACTCTGCCTCAATATCTTGATGCGATCAAAAGAAGCAATCCTGGATCTGAATACAAACTCATAACCAAAGAGGTCAATCCGGGAGTTCATAAATTCACCTCTGTATTTTGGGTATTTGGTCCTTCGATCGAGGGATTTAAATTTTGTCGGCCGATCCTTAGCATTGATGGGACACACTTATACGGTAAATATAAGGGTGTATTGCTTGTCGCTACAGGAGTAGATGCAGATGGGGGCTTATTTCCTTTGGCCTTCGCAGTTGTAGAGGTCGAGAATAGTGAAAATTGGGAGTGGTTTTTTTCTTGCATCCAATTATATATTTTTAATGTGTTGCCTCCTAGAAAAATTACTTTTATATCCGATAGGATGAAAGGTATTCCAAGAGCATTGTACAGAAGATTTGGCTCTCATCACAATCACCGCTATTGCTTACAACACATTAGAGTTAATTTTAAAAAGAGCTTTGGTCAAGTACATCTACAAAACCTTCTTTGGCAAGCGGGTGTTACACCCGAAACATGTGTGTATGATCGGATACTGCAGGTATTACTAAGTTATTTTACAAAAATATATGATTACATGTAATTTTATACATTTGTTTTAATTTATACTAACTCATTGTATATAAATTAGATGGAATGTATCTAGATCATGGCATACCTCACCAAAGGGCCATGAAAACTTCTATAGGAACGAGCTCGATCAAATGGAGGACGAACAGGTATTAAATCATAATATCTAAAAATTTTCAATCATTACATCATTTATTACTGAAATCTGCTTTACTTTATCTTTTTATAGGTCAAGTGGATGCCATATGAACAAGTTTTAGAGTCACTACCAGATATATGCACAGAAGAGCCGGATGTGTGGCGTGCTCGCGTCCCGATCATATGTTTTGAGATTGTCGAGATGCACGTGCCCGACCGTGTGCTACGACAATTTGGGCTACGACAACATATCCCGGTCCCTGTGGAGGTAATAGAGAGAAATCCCAGAAAAGGTGCACATCGTCAAGATTGGGAACATATTCACAGTGCTTACATCGGGAGGTGGGAGAACAGGGAAGAACATTTAGTGATGGAGAGGGTTGACGCACCTGACCTAGGTGTGTATTTGCGGTGGTATTGGGGGATTACTCGCCGGTGGATATTTCAGGAGAACAAAGCCCCTAAGGAATACATACCAAGAGGCCCAGTTGAGAGAGAGTTGGTAAGTGTATAAGCAAAATATACAGTTACCTTGTGAGTTTTATTTTATTATCATCCAAATCATAATAGCTTTTGTGGGGTTTTTATCGTATAGGTACAAGAGCTCGAAGAACTTTCTACTATGGCGCATGATGCAATCCGAACAACTACCGAGCCAGGGCCGAGGAACACGTTCATTCGCATGATCAAAAAGATTCGGTCCGCTCTTCAAAGGACGCGTAATGCAAGACGAGATGGACGTGAGGAGCGACCAATTGAGTACGGTCGTCGCCGGTTCCGAGGACATGAAGCTGGCGGCTCACAGCAGGCCCAAGCCGGATGTTCACAGTCGGTTCGAGTCGATGAGGATGTCATGCACTCCCAACTTCACACACAACCGGACGAGGAACTGATCCGAGCTCACGTCGAAGGTGAACGTGTCAGGGGGAGAGGGAGGGGGAGGGGGAGAGGGAGAGGAAAGGGAGTTGAATCCGATTGAAACTGAATATTATGTATCCGATTGAGTATTGATAGGATGTTTGCGTGAAACTAAATATTATGTATTAGATTGAGTATTGATTATTAGTATGTGAATTGCATGTTATGTATCCGATTGATTATGGTTTTTTATTTGAGATTATTGATTGGTATGTGTGTTATTGTGATTGTGATTTTGAGATTATTGATTGGTATGTGTGTTATTGTGATTGTGATTGAATTGTGGATTGATATGTAACAGCAGGAGTTTGAATTTCCAGCGGAGTTCGTATTTCCAGCTATTTTCAGCTGGAAGAGTCTTCCAAATGGTCGGGGTTGGGAACCCCGACCATTTTGTGCACGAACACAAAACGGTCGGGGTTCCCAAACCCGACCGTTTTGTCTTAGTGAAGTGAACAGCGCCTACCTCTCTGCCAAATGGTCGGGGTTGCCAACCCCGACCAATTAGGCAGGGGCCTAAATTAGTCAGGGTTGAAAACCCCGACTATTTTAGCGTGCCCTTAGCTAAATAGTCGGGGTTGCCAACCCCGACATAACTAAATAGTCGGGGTTGGCAACCCCGACTATTTAGCGACGTCATTTGAAAAAAAACCGACCCATTTCGTGGCCACGCTGCTGACGTGGCACGAAATGAGTCGGTTTTGATAATAAAAACTGGATTGGGTCGAATTTTTTAATAAAAAAATTAAATGGGTTTAAAACGAAAATTTGTTCTTATATTGGAAGCATCAATGGTTTGAATCACATATTACGAACCTTTCTACGACTTTCCATGTGTACGTCTCTCACAAAATCACAAGGATCTTCTATATTAATCCCTTAGGAAAATTAACCCTAAAAATGTAATTTGGATCACACATATCCTGAATGTCAAGGTCATAGGGCACCCAACTTTTGATGATACCAAGTAACTCCCTTGTTATGTCAAGCTCATAGGGCACCCAACTTTTGATGATACCAAGTAACTCCCTTGTTATTAGAAGCAACTGCTATGTCATTGTTAAAAACGTGCATTCGAAGATTTTCAAAAGAGAACCAAACTTTTGCCTAATTCCACTACTCCAACAACCCTTATATATTATTTTATTAATATTTGTAAGCTATATATAGGGTGTGTGGTTTGAGGGTTTAGAATCATCAGAAATCAGTCGGAGAAAAGAAAATAGAGAGAGAAGAGAGTGAGATAGAAAGATTTTGTCCCTTTCTTTATAAGAGTCTCTGGTTAGAGAGTGGTCTCCTCTTTTGTAATCTTCTCTTTTAGTGATTAGTGAAGTTCTCTGTTGTTCTCGCCTGTGGACGTAGGTCATATTGACCGAACTTCGTTAAATCCTTATGTGTTATTCTTTTTGTCCACTATTGTATAAACATAATCTCCACCTTGCCTTTGAAGATCTTCTCTTCACTCTTACTGTCTCGCCAGAAGCCCCTTATGGGCTTAACCTCCGCTTCGTCGAATTTCAAGCAATTCGAAGCAATGATCGAACTTGCGCGAAGGTACGGGCTTCGTCATCATATCTGTTGGATTATCTGCAGTACCAATCTTCTCAATCTTGATGACTTTAATTTCTCTGATAAAATAATACCTGACATTTAAATGTTTGGTTCTTTCATGATACATCTGATGCTTCGTCAAATGTATAGCACTTTGGTTGTCACAAAATACCGTAGTAACACCTTGGTGTAAGTCGAGATCTTCAACCAAACCTCTTAACCAAATAGCTTCTTTCACTGCTTCTGTCACTGCCATATACTCTGCCTCTGTGGTAGACAAAGCAACTGTCGACTGTAGAGTCACCTTCCAACTAATGACACTACCTGAAAGAGTGAATATATAACCTGTCAATGATCGTCTCTTATCCAAATCGCTCGCATAATCTGAATCAGAATAGCCAAGTATTCTGCAATATGAGTCTGTGTTCCTGTCAAAATATAAACCAATATTAGCAGATCCTCTCAAATATCTAAGTATCCATTTCACAGCCTACCAAGGGAACTTTCCAGAGTTATCCATATACCGACTCACAACACTGACTGCATGTGAAATATTTGGACATGTGCAAACCATCACATACATAATGCTTCCAACTGCACTCGCATAAGGAACACAAGACATGTACTGCTCCTCAGTCTGAGGTGACAAATCTGCTAAAAGACGAAAATAAGCGGCAAGCGGAGTCTTCACAGACTTGGTATCAAGCATGCCAAATCTCTCCAACACCTTGATGTACTTTTCCTGATATAGGAATAAACTTTCTTGCCTATTCCTATGGATCTCCATCCGCAAAATCTTCTTTGCTGCTCCTAAGTCATTCATCTCAAACTCATGTTTGAGTTGAGATTTCAACTAGTTGATTTTCTGACATATCCTTATCTGCAATCAACATGTCATAAATATACAAAAGAATCATCATTGAGCTTTTTATGATAAACACAACTATCATATTTACTCCTAGAGTAACCATGCTCAAACATGAAAGTATCAAATCTCAAATACCACTACCTCGGAGACTGTTTCAATCCATAAAGGGATTTCTTTAACCTGCACACATGATCTTCTTTACCTTCAACAATGAACCCCTCTGGCTGATGCATAAAGATAAACTCCTCAATCTCACCATATAGAAAAACCGTCTTCACATCAAGTTGCTCAAGCTCTAAATTAAAATGAGCAACCATGGCAAGCAACACGCGGATTAAGGTGTGTTTTACAACTAGAGAGATTACTTCATTGAAGTCCACACATTCGGTCTGACTATAGCCTTTAGCTACCAAGCGTGCATTGTACCTTATAAAATCTGTATCTGAGGCTCCTTTCTTTTTAAAGACCCATTTACAGCCAACGGTCTTATGTCCCCTTGGTGGCTTCACTAGCTCCAATGTCTGGTTCTTGTGAAGAGACTACATCTCTTCAGTCATCGTAACAGTCCAATTTACAGCCTCATTACCACTAATAGCCTCCTTATAGGTAGAAGGCTCTGGAACCTCAATCAATTCTGCTATACTAAAAGCGTAAGCAAGCATGTTTGCATAGCATTAAGGAGGTCGGATTTGCCTTTTTATTCTTCCGGTGGTAATATTATATTGTTGTTCTTACGGTGTATCAGCATATGAAGTTGAACCTTCCGTAGTATCAACTGGTTCAACATGGGCGCCCTCAAGCACTCTCTTTGAAGTTGAGCTCTCTAGCTCCACCTGCTTATTAGACTCATTTTCAGTACCTGTGGTATCAATAACAAAATCCTTTCTCGGGTGAAGCATGGATTTCTCATCAAAAGTAACATCCCTTAATAATAAACTTAGGTGACTTGGGATTAGAACACCACAATCTATATCCCTTCACCCCAGTAGCATATCCTAGAAAGATAGCTTTCTTTGTTCTAGGTTCAAGTTTATCATCATTAACATAAAAATAAGCAGGGCAACCAAATACTCTTAAATGAGAGTAATTAGCAGGAGCACCAGACCATACATCTTCTGGAGTCTTAAAATCAATTGATGTAGAAGTAGATCTGTTTACTAAATAACAAGTCGTATTAACTGCTTCGACCCAAAAGTCTTTTGACAAACTAGCATTAGAGAACATGCACCGAGCTTTCTCTAAAAGTATTCTGTTCATCCTATCCGCAACTCTATTTTGCTGTGGTGTATGCCGAGTTGTACGATGATGCACAATACCTTCATTTTTACAGAACTGGTCAAAATCTGTGGAACAAAACTCCATCTCATTGTTGGTTCTGAGGCGCTTTACTTTCTTTCCTGTTTGCTTCTCAATCAGAACCTTCCATTGCTTGAAGGTTGCAAACACATCACACTTATGCTTCAAATGATACACCCAAACTTTTCTGGAATAATCATCAATCAATGTTAGCAGAAAACGAGCTCCACCTTTCGATGGAATCTGAGAGGGACCCCAAATATCTGAATGGATATAATCTAAAGTGCCCTTGGTTCTGTGGACACTGATACTAAAGGATACTCTATGGTGTTTGCCGAAAACACAATGTTCACAAAAATCTAATTTGCTGGTTTTCTAACCACAAAGCAGACCTTGTTTGCTCAATATATCCAGTCCTCTCCCACTCATATGCCCTAACCGCATATGCCACAAATGTATAGTGTCTGAATCTGAATCCTCTGAGGATGACACTGCTGCAGCACCTGGCATTGTACTGCCTTCAAGGATATAGAGGGTATTTACCTTCTTTCATTTCATCACAACAAGAGAGCCTTTACTTACTCTTAAAACTCCACCTTCAACCGAAAACTTAAAACCATTTGAGTCAAGGGTGCCTAAAGAATTGATGTTCTTTTAACTCTGGAATATGACGGACATTGTTTAATGTTCTAACAATACTATCATGGCTTCTAATCTTAATTGATCCAATACCAATATTCTTGCAAGGCATGTTATTTCCCAACAAGACATTCCCACCGTCGATAGACTGATATGTGACAAACCCATCCCTATAAGGACACATATGGTAGGAATAACCCGAATCAAGAACTCACTCATCTTGTAAATGCGTATTAACACTAACTGAAAGAACTTCATGTGAACTAGAAGACTCCCCAGTTATAGTGGCAACTGAAGGTTTTACATCCCCAGACTTTGACTATGATTTGTCATTTGCTTTGAGCGCTGGACAATTAGGTTTTATATGCCCACAGTGATAGTAATAACATTCAACACTTCTTCTTGGTCTGGACTTTGATTTAGACATTTTTAGATTTGTCTCTACCACCAACACCCTTTTTAGGCTAATCACGAGCGAACAAGCCTTCAACTTGATCCTCTCCTCCTATGACATCTCCTCCTATGACAGACACTTTCTGCCTTAATTCTTTTGAATGTAAGACTGATTTGACATCCACCAAAGAAAGTGTATCTCTACCGTATAACATGCTATTGACAAAATTTTTATAGGAATGAGGTAAAGAACATAACAAGATGAGAGCTTGATCTTCTTCGTTAATTTTAACATCAATATTCTTTAAATCCATAAGAATAATGTTAAGTTCATCTAAGTGGTCTTTAATTCGCATACCTTTCTTCATGCGAAGGGTGAAGAGGCGTTGCTTCAAGTAGAGCTTGTTCGTCAGAGATTTCGTCATGTACAAGCTCTCCAACTTGAGCCACAAGTCGACGGCGGTATCTTCATCGGCAACCTCCCGTAGGACCTCATCGGCCAAACAGAGTTGTATGGCACTATGCACCTTCATCTCCAGCTCTTCTTTCTCATCATCGGGTATAGATTTCGGTAACTTATCCTTTCCGGACGACATTGAACAGTCCTTATACTAGGAGAGCCCTTATTTTTACTCTTCACAAACTAAAGCTGTTTTTTTTATTGAATTTTTTCACTTTGTATTTTGCAGAAGATATCTTAAAGCCCACTAGAATAGTAACTGTAATTATGAACAATAACTGAACATTAACCGTACGTATGAATAGTATCGTACGTAGGAATAGTAATAGTATTTTGAATAGTACCGTACACGTGAATAGTACTCAGTGCCTTTAAAGAGTAAATGATAATCTAGCTTATTTTTTTGTGTGGAGGATCCACTATCAGTTGCAGCCATAGAGCATACGATAAGCAGATACACGTACTCTAAGTCAGGCTCTGATACCAGTTTGTTGTAGCGGAGAGGCTTCACAGACACAGAAGATGTCTATACAATAGTGGACAAAGAGAATAATACACAAGAATTTAACGTGATTCGGTCAGTATAACCTACGTCCACGGGCGAGAACAGCAGAGAACTTCACTAATCACTAAAAGAGAAGATTACAAAAGAGGAGACCACTCTCTAACTAGAGACTCACAAAGAAAGAGACGAAACCTTTCTATCTCACTCTCTTCTCTCTCTATTTTCTTTTCTCCAACTGATTTATAATGATTCTAAACCCTCAAACCACACCCCCTATATATAGCTTACAAATATTAATAAAATATTATACAAGGGTTGTTGGAATAGTGGAATTAGACAAAAGTTAGGTTTTCTTTTGAAAATCTCTTTTGAAAATCTTCAAAGGCACGTTTTTAACAGTCATTAATATACAAGGTCACAAGAAAGAACTGCTCCCTGAAAGCTTAAAAACATGTAAGAGTCCTCTAAGATCATTATAATTCCCAATTAAAGTAATTCTGGTGGAACCTCAGATATCATTGCCTAGACAATATTGTAAGTCTACAAACAAATAGTTGGGAGGTCGAACACTTTACGCTCAAGAACTTCAGATCAATAAAGTTCTCATTTAATTCTCTATAATATATTACCCTCACATACATTTGAACAGAATCTAGATCTATGCCACCGATTAATACCCGAATGTCATCTAAACTAAGGCAAACAGAGAGTGCCCCACTGTGACACATTAGACTAACTTAGCTTTTCATCTTGTTAAGCATCCAGTCTGGTCACATCTGTGTATTTTCAATCGCAAAACAAAGAAGCAATGTATATTACCAAGGATCTTTTTATTGCTGACCTGCCCTAACTCCGTTGGTGGCCAAGGAGGATTAATGCACTGAATTTCCAGATCCCCTACATTGCATTAATTGAATGTTGAGTTATGACTTGCTAATTCTTATGCCACAATATGAAACTTTGTTAATGTGAAATCTCTGTGATAAATCCATCATCGATCATGTGGGTTAATTGGATCACTCGTCACTGTATTTGTCACCTAATTGGACGTTCATACCTATATTTTAATTGTTTGGACGGCTAGTCATGTAATTAAGTATTGATTTGATTGTTAATCACTAGTAATGTTTTCCATCAATTGACACAATGTATTTTGCTGATGTGACATAAAAAAGTCTTGGTCATTTGATATTACAGATTTCTTCCTTTGTTTTGATTGCTTATAGATACGAAACTTCGTGCCCTATCGGGCAACTCACATTGGGTAACTATTTTATGTCTTGGTCATTTGATTTTACAGATTTCTTCCTATGTTTTGATTGCTTATAGAAGCGAAACTTCGTGCCCTATCGGGCAACTCACATTGGGTAATTATGTTGTGTTTCGTATTCTGTTCTTGAAAATATTAACTTTTGATAATTGAGTTAACTATATTGCTTTAAAATATATGAAAATATACAATGCAAGTTGACGGAAAGCGTTAGAAGTGACTAGCGATCTAGTTAGTATTTAATTAAATGATCGGTTATCCAAGCAATTAAAACATAGGTATGAACGTCCAATTATGAGATAAATACAATTACCAACCATCCAATTAACACTCTATCATGCTACACTGACAGATCAAAAAGATATTATGAATGTAATAGTATGTGTTCTTAAAGATACCAAAATCTACCTACAGTATACCTCGTTGCAAACGAACATGATCAAATGATTAAAAATGCAATTATACTTGCTGATAAAAGAGCATCTAAAGTTTGTTATGGCTTAAATACCAAATTGGCATATAAAGTTACACCACTTTACCACTTTGGCATATAAAGTGATGCCGGTGATGAATTGGTATAAAAAGTCCACAAGTTGTGACAAGTAGGCTACTCCAGTCGTCAGCTGCAAATATTGAGCGCAAAAATTAATTTTTTTTTGCATATGTGTTAGGATATGTGAAGCCTAACTATCAAGCATGCCCTATACTTCAGAAGAGAGGAGGAACAAAGTTGGAACAGGAGGAATATGATCGACGATGGAGAAGTTCAAGCAAAACGACGAAGGAGACAGTTTTCTGCATCGCGGTCGACCGGTCATGGCGCGGCGGTCGACCGACGTCGTGCACAGCTGGGTGCACAGGCCAGGAGCTCATCGCGGTCGACCGAGCATGGCGCTGCGGTCGACCGGCAAAAGTCCAGAGAGCAAGCCCAGTCTGCAATCAGCTTCGTGGTCGACCGCACATGGCGCTGCGGTCGATCGCCCAAAGTCCAGAGAGCTCGATCAGGAATAGGATTCGTCACGGTCGACCGCACGTGGTGCGGCGGTCGACCGGAGTCGGGTTTTGGCCCAGTTTTGAATTTTAACCTGTTTTGTTCTGTTTCCTTTTTTATTGGTTAAACCCTTAAGTCTATAAAAGGGTTGATTAGGGCATGATGTATAGTGACGAAAAATAGTGAATTTTTCTCCTGCGGCGGCCGTGGACGTAGTTTCTCACATTGAGAAGCGAACCACGTAAATCTTGTGTGTTTGAGATTGTTTGATTTTCTCTCTTCTCTCCTAAATCTCTATTTCCAAATCGCATCAGGGGGGTTGTGCATCCCCAACACTACCAGTTTTAGTCTGTGCATAGTGCATAATCATAAATTTCCAGATTTATTTGTGCTTTTACTATAAACAATACCAGCTTTGTTAATATATTTGGTTGGACACTATTTTAAACTGTTATTGCATTTGCAAATAACTGTATGTTACCATTTGATGTGTGATGACACAATTAGTATTGCATTTGCAAATAACCGTATGCTACCGTTTAATGTGGGATGACTCAATTACTAGGGAAATGATATAGATATGTCACACACAGTTAATAGGAAGTGCTGTAGCTTTGTGAGAAACTATGATACAGCGATTATAAATTCCTGAGAAATGGAAAAGTGGATCTGACCTCATGGTAAAAGTTATCACAATGTAAATAACAAAAGACGTTTTTAGATATTATTGCAGTGCTGGATACATTTTGTTATGTTACTGGTACTTTTTTTTTATTAGTTTGCCAATTTTTGTTCGTTCTTGAACTTGGTTTGATATCTAGATTTTAAACTGAGAAACTCTTTGAAGAACTAATGCAGTCCATTCCTCCTCTAATTTACACGGGACAAATAGTAGTTTTATCTCATGCAAATTGCTATTAAATTTATGGACTGTGGTTGGTGTGGAAAAGCATCAAAGAATTATCCCTAGAAAGGAATAAGGTACCGGAGACACTAAATTATGGGTGCAATTTAAATAACAATGCATTTAAAAAAAATTTCACTAACATCTCAGTAATTCATTTGATTGATTGTGTACCATATTAAGTTCAATTTTGAAGCTTTATAGTCTTTAGGTTATCCAAATTAGAAGCTTGCCAGGTCCGACTTTTTTACTAATCACATCTTCTTGGTGGCAATGGCTGCACATATCTGTGACGCTTAAGCTTTTTCTTCATGGCTCACACATTCATATCTTTGATGCTCAAGCTTTTTCTTCATCCTGTAAGATGTTTCTTACCTTTTGTTTGCTTGGTTTATATATCCAGCTTCTTATGTGGCGGTGAATATTCATCCAAGACTGGTATTGATATGTATGATATTGTTCCTAGCTTGAGGAAAAATCTGATTTCCATAGGACAATTGGCGAAAGAGGGATACGTATCAACCTTTGCATGTGATACATGGAAGGTTACAAAGGGATCCATGGTTGTTGCCCGTGGTACGAAGACGGGATCTCTCTACATGACGATAGATGCACGAGGTTCCATTGCAGTGGCTGAAGACAGTGAAGACCCAAATTTGTGGCACCAGAGGTTAGGTCACATGAGTAGCAAAGGCCTAAAGGTTATGCAATCGAACGGGAAGTTACCAGCTTTGAGATCGGCTGATATTGACCTAGGGAAGTTACCAGGTTTGAGATCGGCTGAAATTGACCTATGTGAAAGCTGCATTCTAGGGAAACAAAAGAGAATAAGCTTCAAAAGGGTTGGCAGAACTCCTAAAGAAGAGAAGCTTGAGTTAGTTCACACAGATGTGTGGGGCCCAGCATCAGTTCCATCCACCGGCGGAAGGTTATATTTTGTGACCTTCATAGATGATCACTCGAGGAAGACTTGGGTCTATTTCATGAAACACAAATCAGAAGTGTTTGAAGTCTTCAAGCGATGGAAGGCTATGGTTGAGAACGAGACCGGTTTGAAGATCAAGAAGCTTCGTTCTGACAACGGCGGCGAGTATGAAGACTCAGAGTTCAAGAAGTTCTGTTATGACAGCGACATTAGATTAGAGAGGACAGTGCCAGGTACACCCCAGCAGAATGGCGTAGCAGAACGCATGAACAGAACATTGACTGAGAGAGCCAGAAGTATGCGGTTATAAGCAGGTTTTTCAAAGCAATTCTGGACAGAAGCAGTCAACACAGCTGCCTACTTGATCAACCGGGGACCATCAGTGCCTTTGGAGCACAAAATACCTGAAGAAGTATGGAGTGAAAAGCAGGTAAACCTTTCTCACCTGAGAGTATTTGGATGTGTTTCATATGTACATCTGAGTGATCATGCTAGAAGCAAACTCGATCCTAAGTCCTTAAAATGTTTCTTTGTTGGCTATGGCGGGGGTGAGTTTGGCTACAAGTTCTGGGATGAGCAGAACAAGAAAATCATCAGAAGCAGGGATGTGGTCTTTAACGAATCAGTCCTCTACAAAGACCGTGATGCAGTTCAGCCCACTAGCTCGATGCAGAGTGATCCTACATATTTCGAGTCAGATGATGCCTCAGATGGAGGCAATCCCGAAGCTAGTTCTGATGAAGAAGAAGAGATGATGGATGAGACCACTTCAGAGGGGGCAGATGAAGATGAAGAGCCTGTTTCGCCCGTCAGAGAGTTGAGGCGGTCAGCTAGAGTCCCCAAGCCTAATCCGAAGTACCCATCACTACAGCCCAGAGCTCATCTCAACTACCTATTGTTGAGTAACGGTGGAGAGCCAGAAAGTTATGATGAGGCCCTTCGAGTGGATGATACGAGCAAGTGGGAGCTCGCCATGAAAGATGAAATAAAATCCTTGGACACCAACAATACATGGGAACTTGCGAAGCTACCAATGGGGAAAAAGGCCTTGAGTAATAAATGGGTGTACAGAATCAAAGAGGAACATGATGGTTCCAAGAGATACAAGGCCAGATTGGTGGTTAAAGGATTTCAGCAGAGAGAAGGAGTTGATTACACAGAAATCTTCTCTCCAGTAGTCAAACTGACTACCATCAGAACAGTCCTGAGTATTGTTGCAGCTGAAGATCTACATCTCGAGCAGCTAGATGTAAAGACAGCTTTCCTCCACGGTGATCTAGAGGAAGAGATATATATGCAGCAGCCAGAGGGGTTTACTCAGAAGGGAAAAGAGAAGATGGTATGCAGATTGAAGAAGAGCTTGTACGGCCTAAAACAAGCTCCAAGGCAATGGTACAAAAAATTCGATGGATTCATGCACATGAACGGTTACTCCAGGTGCAATGCTGATCACTGTTGCTTTGTCAAGGAGTTTGACAACAGTTACATCATCCTGCTTTTATATGTCGACGACATGCTAGTAGCCGGTTCAGATATGACAGAGATCAAGAAACTGAAGAAGCAGCTGTCGAGTGAGTTCGACATGAAGGATCTAGGCGCAGCGAAGCAGATATTGGGAATGAAGATCAGTAGAGATAAACTCTTGGGCACACTGCGGCTATCTCAGGCCGAGTAGATTGTCTATGCTTCAGAAGAGGCAAGTTAGTCCTGCAGGGTTTTGTTGATGCAGACTATGCTGGTGAGATAGACCAGAGAAGGAGTACTACAGGATATGTATTCACTTTGGGCTCTACAGCTATTAGTTGGGTTTCTCAGTTGCAGAAGATCGTTGCTTTATCAACGACAGAGGCTGAATATGTTGCTGTGACAGAGGCAAGCAAGGAGATGATATGATTGCAGGGTTTCTTGGAGGAGCTGGGACAGAAAAGTGAGAAGAGTGTCCTACATTATGATAGCCAGAGCACAATTCATTTGGCAAAGAATCCCGCTTTTCATGCAAGGACCAAACACATACAGGTCCGCTACCACTTCATAAGATCAGCGTTGGACGAGGACATGTTGGAACTTGTGAAGATTCAAGGAAGCAAGAACCCAGCTGATATGCTTACCAATGTTGTCACTACAGAGAAACTGAAGCTGTGTTCAATTTCAGTTGGCCTCAGCACTTGATGATACGGAAGCCGTCGCCGCAGAGAGAGCTGAAAGAGATTGATAGTTAGTCTCCAAGTGGGAGATTGTTAGGATATGTGAAGCCTAACTATCAAGCATGCCCTATACTTCAGAAGAGAGGAGGAACAAAGTTGGAACAGGAGGAACATGATCGACGATGGAGAAGTTCAAGCAAAAACGACGAAGGAGACAGTTTTCTGCATCGCGGTCGACCGGCCATGGCGCGGCGGTCGACCGACGTCGTGCACAGCTGGGTGCACAGGCCAGGAGCTCATCGCGGTCGACCGAGCATGGCGCTGCGGTCGACCGCTCAAAGTCCAGAGAGCAACCCAGACTTTTAGCTTCATCGCGGTCGACCGAGCATGGCGCTGCGGTCGCCCGCCAAAAGTCCAGAGAGCCAGAGAGATTTTGAACCGCATCGCGGTCGACCGCACGTGGTGCTGCGGTCGACCGGAGTCGGGTTTTGGCCCAGATTCGAATTTTGACCTGTTTTGATCTGTTTCCTTTTTTACTTGTTAAACCCTTAAGTCTATAAAAGGGTTGATTAGGGCATGATGTAAAGTGACGAAAAATAGTGAATTTTTCTCCTGCGGCGGCCGTGGACGTAGTTTCTCACATTGAGAAGCGAACCACGTAAATCTTGTGTGTTTGAGATTGTTTGATTTTCTCTCTTCTCTCCTAAATCTCTATTTCCAAATCGCATCAGGGGGATTGTGCATCCCCAACAATATGCCCTTCAAATCTCCCATATTTATAGAGACCCCCCCACCCCACAAAAAAATCAAATACTTGCCCAACAAACTTCCCTCCTGTCACCCGCTCTCTAGCCACCCTCCAATCATCAAAAACCCAACCTCCTCTTCCTTTCTCAGACCCAACATCAAATGTTATACCTAAAGCTGAGAAGGGAGTCGTAAAATCCCGTGAATTTAAAAATATTATGGTAAATAATACTAAATGAGTTTTATTATGGTTGACATTGTTCTGGGACGAAATGAACATGATTGGTAATTGATTTGAGATCGATTAAGTACATTATATATATATATATATATATATATATATATATATATATATATATATATATATATATAATATATATATATATATATATATATTATATATTATATATATATATAATATATATATATATATATATATATAGAGAGAGAGAGAGAGAGAGAGAGAGAGAGAGAGATAAGAAATTGGTATATTTGGTACGCAAACACAAAAAAGTTATACTGGTAGTGAGGTGACATAATCCCCTCCACTCATTCAAATGATTGTATATTCGCATGCACCCCTCAACCCATGTGAATATGGTCCCCCATTTGAATGAGTGGAGGGGATTGTGTCATCTCACTACCAAGCACAAAATTTGTGCTTGGTACCAAGCATACCTATATTTCTCATATATACATATATATATGTGTGTGTGTGCGCGCGCGTGCGCGCAAATCACCTCTGATCAGTCGACTGATTATTAGCATCGGCCGACTGATGGGTGCACAGATTTGGATTTTGGGTCGGATCGGTTTGGGCCTATTTGATCACACACACACATATATATATATATATTATATCAAAATTTCTCTTTTCTTTCATCTCTCACGTTCTGAATAGCAGCCACCTCCTCTTAAAACCTTAATTCATTAGTTTGAGTTTTTGGAGAGCTTTGAGAAGCAAAAAAGACGAGAGAGGGCGAGATCAGCGATTTTCTGTAAGGGAGGATCGAGTTCTTCGCGTGTGGGAGCTCAACACGAAATTTTTGAGGCGAGTTTCATCTCCAATCCCATCCCCGTTTTTTGGTTTTATTTGATTTTAAAACCTATTTTATGAGTAAAGATCACCTCTTTAATCTGTATGATGTAAAGATTTAATCTTTTTGATTTAAAAAGTTATGAAATGGATTTCTTTAAATTGGGTTGAAGGTTTGAAGTAAATCTAACATGAGATTTTGTTAATCTATTTGCTTTCATGATGAATTTTCAAACATAAACATGTTAGGGTTATTAGAATCCCTCAAATCTTTATATTTGTGTTTTTCATCTTTTAGAGTAAACCCTAATTGCACTAAATCGAGATTTTATATGAGGTCTTGGTAAATTTTCGATTTCAATGAATTTTTGAGAGAATCAAACGTTCTCAAGAAACTGAAAAAATTCCCTCTGGTAGGTCGACTGATCAAAGTAATCAGTTGACCGATTTGCTCTCAGGAAACTGAATTTTTCTCTGGTCGGTCGACCGAACATAGCCATCGATCGACCGATTAGAGCTTGTTTGTGTGTGCATGTTCGTGCACGTTGCCGTCGGTCGACCTATGGGGTATTTCGGTCGACTGATTTGAGTTGTTTTGCATAAGTTGATTTACCATGTGCTTTTGATCGCAAACACGAAGTACGAGTCGCACGTCGACACACGTGTAAGATCGTGAGAGGACACGTGCTGGATTTTAGCATACACGAGCCTATTAATACGCGTAGTCTAAAATTTTGAGTTAGTCGTGATAGAGAGTGACGTATGTTTCGTTTTACGGTAAATTTGGATGTTTGAGTGGGGTTAGTGCACCACAACGAGACCGTGGTTGACTACACACAGAGTGTGTTAGTTGGTGTACTGCAATGAGATCACAGTGGACTACACTCTATTATGCATCATTGTGTTCCGAATTAGACTGATATGTCTATACTCCGCAGGGTGTTCGAATAAGGTAGTGAGCAGCAAAATATTTCTATGAGCCACAAGATATTGTGAGCACCCAATACTCCACACCATTTTTTCTTTGTAGAGGATCATACAGGATTGTAAATTTTCTCCTGTGTAACCTACCTCAAGGGTAGAGTATAAGGCTATGGTTTGTTATTTACTACATATCCTAGATGAGATCTTTTACCAAATATTTATTTTTGTTCCCGTGCCAACTACCCGAGGGAAATGTGAGTTGCTATGATACGTTTTGTATGGATGAGGCTTGGTAATGTATTGTTCTTTGTTAATTATTGTATTCATAGGATTTTAAAGTTGATATTTATCGATCCACAATTAAGATACACGGTATATATATGAGGGTTTTCTTGTCTGGATTATTTTGCTTGACGTACTCATTCTCGTGTTGTGGGTTTCTAAATATTAATTCTTCTTAGGGGCTGTTTGTTTGCCTAAAAAAAGAGGGAAATCAAAGAATAGGAAATCTCTTTCTAAGAAAATTTATTTTGAGATTGTTTGGTTGGCTAAAAAAAAGAAGGAAATCAAAGAATGAGAGATGAGTTATCATATTATTATTGGATGATGTGGGCGATTTTTTAAGAAAATTTGTTTTGAGGTTGTTTGGTTGGCTAAAAAATAAGAAAATAAATTATAAGAAACCTATTTCCTGTAATAGGTTCTTTTCTTATGTTTGGTTCGTTCATAAAAATAAGAAAATAGACGAGATGAGATGAGTTGTCATTGTATTATTGGATGATGTATTCCACACTTAAGAAATCGATTTCCTAGCTTTTTGGAGGAAATGAGTGAAAATGAAATGTTAATAAGATGAAATGAGTTGTCACCATATTATTGGATGATGTGAGTGATTTTTAAAGATGAGATGAATGGATATGAGATGAGTTGGATGATGTAACTCATTTCTTGTGTTTGGTTTATTTTTAGGAGATGATATGAGATGAGTTGTGGTATGAAAATAATATTTTATTGGATGTTGTGGTGAATTTTAGGGATGGAAATGGATGAAATTAATATTTTATTAATTTTCATGTACCCTTTTCCTTTTCTTGATTTTTAGTAAACCAACCAAACAGCCCCTTAGTTCAGAATGTAGAATTTATATATCTATATATGCTATAACTTGTATTTTTATACATCTAACCTCTTTTCCCCTGGGGGCGGTGAAGATGTTCTCGCTAACATTCTAATGCTCGTTGTTTTCATCTTTTTCAGGTAGCGAGTTAGGGGCTCGGAGAGTCGCAGGTTGACGGAGACTCTGTATAGTTCGCCGTTATTTATTAGTAGCTAGTTTGTGCTCCACATTAGATATTTATGATTTTATTTTCCTTATAGAGATGTATTTCATTTTGGAGGCTGAGTGCCTATATACTTTTCAATTGATTCCTACATGCTAGAGACTCATTGTTTTATTCCAGTTTACCAGGTGTATTTTCTTTTCTTTTATTGAAACTTAATTATAAATGTCATTGGATCTATTCTCTATATTGTGGTCCTTGTATTGTCATCTTTACTATATCTGCTTATGCCCTCACTTCTTGTATTTGATTCTACTAGAGAGATATTACTGTGATGATGAAATATGTTGTTGCACAGTATTGGATGCATGACATGTTTGACATCTTTGGGTTCACATTGGACTGTAGCCTTGTGTGAAACCAGGGACGTCACAGGTGCGGATGAGAGGAAAGAGAGAGGAGGAGAGGGAGGGGAGAGAGAAGAAAGTTAAAGAATATGAGGAAACGGATGAGTTTGGAGAAAAATGAAGAGTAAGGGGTGAGAGTGAGGATATGGGAGAGGAGAGAGAGGAAGTGAGAGAGGAGGGGAGGTTGGGAATTGGGAGGAGAGGAGGATGGAGGAGATAGTGGTGGCGGGGTGGGGGTAGGGAGCAAGATGAAGGAGATGGTGGTCATGGAGGGAGGGAGGGATGGGTTGTTTTTACAAATTTCAAAACTTGGGAGGTAAATCTGAAAATATGCGAGATTTGAAGTGCATATCTACAAAAAATCCTTAATTTACGCACTCAAAACTTGCCACCGGCGACCAGAGTACCCATATTGTCACAACCTATAGACTTTTACGTCAATATGTCGCCAGTGTCACTTTATTCACCAAAGTGATAAAGTGGTGTCACTTTATATGCCAATTTGGTATTTTATCCAATTTGATATTCATCAGTCCTTGGAGATCTACTATCTTGGATTTTCCTTGCAGTTGTAGACACTGAGCTGAATCATGATGACCCATTTGATCTGTTTTCTACTTTATTTTCAGCTATTCTTAGCTTGTTTCATTAACTAATGCTTCCCTCAACAAAGAAATATATATATTACCTCTGGTGAACATTTCTGTTTAGTTGTTAGGATATTCTTTTTATTTGTACTCAAAACTAAAAAGGATATTCCCTAGATTTGGAAATCTGCCTAAAGACTTGAATAATACAATTTATCCTCTATGTAGATATCAGAATAAACATCTTACAAAGTCACTTACTTCTAATTGATAGAGGATTTTATGTGTAACATAGATGGCATATAAGAACCAGTTAATAACCAGTAAGATAAGATACCTTGTTGAGATTCTCGAGTTCTCAGTCACATTGTGCCACGCATAATGTGACATCACAATCCCGCAAAAGAAAACTGTAAGGATTCCACTAAGCTGCAATAGCTGTACAACAAAATGGGAACAGCTGAATTTCAGAAGAAAACGAGAATAACATAATTGTAATTTCTACGAGATTATAGCATTTCGACATGAATATGAGATATAATATCCATACAGATAACAACAAGTTGTATTGGATCAAACCATGCCCAGAAAGAGAAACCAAAATATCTAGGGAGACATGACCAAAATTAGTGACTATAGATGACAAGGATATATCAAGGCAAAAACTGGTCTATCACAGAAAAATGTTAAAAAAAATATTTTACATACACAAACAACGGTAAAATTTAGAAAGAATAGAAGAGAAATTATCAACATACCTAAAAATTAGGCCTTATTACCATTTGACTTGTAGTTGAAAACAACACGTTATTTTGGCCAAATCAGTAGCTAAATTAAGTGACTAAATATAAAACTCGACAAAGTTGTTTTAATAATACTCACCTCTGCCATCATGTAAGACAAGTATGCCATTAGAATCATTAAAGATATTTCACGGTCAGTTGAATGCCTGAAAAAATTGAAGGTCCATATAAAGTGTAAAACACAGGATAAAGAAATAATATTACTTTACCAGAGCACATACCTACCAAAATATAAGGCTTTAAGGACATAAGCAGTCAAAAGCCCAGTCTGAAAGTTGAAGGAAAGAGAAAATTTATCCAATCACAAAAGATGAGTAAGCATTTCATGAAATATTATGCTTACCGCAATGCCTAAGACAGTACTTGTCGAGAACAAGTATAGAAAATCTCCAAAAAAATAGACAGCTGTCCATCCGTGTATTTTAGAAACATCAAGCTTCTGAATTGCATTAAAAATAACTACTGCTGTAGCATCATTTACTACACCTTCGCCAAAGACCAAGCTATACAGTCTAGGGGTTTCATCTTGATGAAGAACCTTGATAGCAAAACTCAGTCATCAGACAAGCACACTTCCCAGAAATTGGTGAACTTTAAGCAAAGATGAATACTAGAGTTAGAATCTGATCAACCTGCAGGGTGCAGACTGTATCTGTTGAAGAAAATATCACACCAAGAGCTGCATAAAATGGAAAGTAACAATACTTTGGAGTAAAATCACCCAGAAGCACAATAAAAACGAAATCATGAACATGACTCAAAAAGAATTTCAAAAGTAAAGAGTAGAACAGAACTGAAATAACAGAAAAAAAAATAGAAGAGTTGGTAAACAAACCTAGATAATCTCGTAAGTCAAGCCCATTAAAACCGACCTTTGGGAAGAGCCAATAACTGCCTAATTCAACAACAAACATCAATGAGAAAAGATATTATAGATCAAGGATAATATAACATATACTTCAACCGCATCAGAAAATTTTTAGATAATTGAATTAGTAGAAAAGAATTGAAGAGAAAATTGTGCATCAAAGGCTGGGAACTGAAAGATGATGCCACTGCCCAGTGTTGATTCAAACCATTGGTAGAACAGCAAAAGGATTATGAGATTATTTCAAGATTATGTACATATCTTGATATTGCTACATATTCATTTAGAAGGAACAATTTTAGTGTTGACCGCTAAGTTAAAAGAGTCCAAAAGTGTTCATAATTAGCCTCACTGTATTTAAAACTGGATCTGGTTAGGTTATTAAGGATTATGCACTGACAGAAATAACATAATGCATTCAGAGTTACCACATCTTTGTACTACAATCTTTGTACTACCATGAACATACTTTTGCTGATTAAGTTCAAACTAGAGACAGTTATTCTTTCTCTCTTCTTTAACCTGTGGAACTAATCCACATGTAAACTTTGAAAAACAAATTAAGGACATATATTCCATTACATACAAATTACTTACCAACCGAGATTATGATGGATGATATAAAAACACCAGCCGCTCCAAATAGCATTATGGTAAGGAAGTTCTGAAAAAACTGTTTCTTCTTCACTTGAAATCTGCAGCAAAGAGTGACTGTAATATTAACATAAAAGCTCAACTCAGCCTACTTTCTAGATGGCCAACAGAGTAGAAATCAAGCTCCAATTACCCGGCATTAAAGATTATGGGTGGGAGTAGATATATAAAGAACAATTCCTCGTCAAATTGTAAAATATGAGAACTGCTGCCTTTGCTTAATAATAGGATAACAGTTCCTGTGATGCATCCCTACATCACACAAAAATAAATGTAAGTTTGATTTTCTTGGTTTTCTTAGGTGGGAAGACCCGTTACAAGACAGTGAACTGTCCTAACTCTGCAAACGCTGAAACAAACAAAAGAATCAATGATCATGTGTTCAGCTAGTTATACTACTAAAACTGTCCTAACTCCGCAAAAGCTGAAAGAAACAAAAAAAAAAATGGAAATTTCGCCAATTTCTCTTACTCCCAAACAACACCCAATCAAAGAAAAACGTAGAAAAGAAGAACAAAAATGGGATTAGAGATCTTTACAATCACGATAGCGGTGATTGATTCATTAACCCATCGGCTCTCTTTCAGCAGATGAGCCGCAACGATGCACAAACAAAGCACAGCCACGAACAGAGAGATCGGGACGACGCTTGTGCGGTCGGTGTCGTTCGCCATCGCTTCGAAGATTCGATCGATCGACATTGGCGTCGGATCGAAGAGCTAGGGTTTTAGCGAAATTGGGGGTTTTAGAGGAGTTTTGGGGGAAGGGGACAAGGCTCGGAATTTTGGCGGGTAGGACGCTATTCGGGCTCGACTGCCACGTGGGACGTGGTTTTTGGGAGGGAGCGCAGCGAGTTGGACGCGTTGCAAGATGGTCAGGCCCTGTTGTCATCGTAAAGATCTTCATCACTGCTTCGTGCTATTTTTAGGGGGTGTTTGTTCTGTTTTTTTTTTGGATATAAGGTGGATTTTAAGTTTTGGGATGTAAAAAGTGCTTTTTTTGAGTTTTGAGATTACATAAACTTTGTTTGTTTCAAAATTAATTTTGGGATATTGAATCCCTAAATTATAAACAAATAATATTTTTTTAGGATTTGTGAAATCCTCTCTTTTGTTTCAATCTTTTCTTGGGATATAAGGTGGATGACAAGTTTTTTGGGTTTCAGAATTCCATAAACAATGTTTGTTTCAAAACCAAATTTGGGATATTGAATCCCCAAATAATAAAAAACTATTATATTTTAGAATTTGTGAAATCCTACAATTGAGAGAGGATGTAGGTTGGATATTGATGTATTAATGCTTATAATATAAGATTAATATAAGATTAATACATCTATACCTCTATAATTATAGGAGGACCCAAGAATCACTGTTCATGCTTTAGTAAATGCTGCAGTAAATTATCATTGTTCATGCTGTAGTAAAATCCTATATTATATTATATAATAAATAATATATATATATATATATATAAAATATAAGATTAATACATCTATACCTCTATAATTATAGGAGGACCCAAGAATCACTGTTCATGCTTTAGTAAATGCTGCAGTAAATTATCATTGTTCATGCTGTAGTAAAATCTGTAGTAAATTACTGTAGCATTATATATATTACATATAATATTATATATGTATATATATTATATATAATATTATATATATTATATATAATATATAATATATATAACCATAAAGTGTGTCGTTTGTAATGAGCCTCAAATTCTAACACACATAATATAGAGAACCTAAAACTAGATATATGCAGGCTTGTAATCTCACGAACTGCTCTATTCTGGAAATTTTGCGAATGAAGGTTGAACTTGGGATCTTCACTTGATTGCATGCTTCCGTCCTCAATTCGCCACCGCTCCCATGACTATGATCGTGAATGCTGCGAATCCATCCATCACCTCCAGAACTTCTTGTTTGTCTAGAATAAATAACACAACCAAACATACGAGAAACAACCAATTCAGTTGTAAATTGTTTGTTTAATCCATCATCGAAAACAAAAGGACTCATATTTCCCTTTTTGAATGATGACAAATAAATTTATAAAGAGATATATGCATGAAAAGGAAATCAATATGTAAATTAGAATTATCGATCTGCAATACAACAACAATATACTCACAATATTCTCTCCCCGCCTTTGCAACATCAAGAAAGGGAAAATAGAAAGAAGAAGCAGAGCGAAGCTCCCCCGTACCTAGCATAAGCATAGGTGAGTATAAAACAAAAAAAGGATAGCTGTCCCCATCAAAAATGTCTTATGGAATAATATGCAATGATGACCAAGGCAAATATATGTGAGGCAAGCATAGTACGAAAAAATATGCTCAAGAATACTCACATAATAAAAAGACAATGAGAACACATATTGATATGTCATTATAGAAATATGTCTCATTAAACAAACAATAAAAACCATGTTAAAACGTAGATCTATGAAATCAGAAATAAAAGACACATGAGAATATGAAAAAGTTTTCAAAATGAAACAACCAACGCAATAAAATCATAATCATAAGATTGAAAACCAAAAATGGATGGTTGATCAATAAAGAATTTTCGTTTATAAAATTTGATCAAGCCACATAAAGAATACTTATAAGCATAAATTTGAAATTTGAAATCCATCTATTTGCGCTATATAATGAATTCAAGCAGGCTACGAATGCAACAAATTTTTTGACACTCAGGCCCGTCCAAATCAAGAAAAGGCAACGAATATATCTCAAGCTTAAGCTTGTTTCCAACCTATAATAATACAGTTTTAGCGGGCATGCGCCCGTAAATAAGATTTAGGAATAAACACGCACCTTACTAATCCAGGAGGGTTTATAAACACCAAACCTCTCATCAAAAATTCAATAACCAATAAAATGAAAAATGAAAGTGACTTAAAATTTTTAATTAACCAAGAATACAAAAAAAGACATTTAAAGATCTTGTTTACAAATCAAAAGGATTTAGCGCCCCACACTATCTGGTCCGGAAAAACTAAAGGGACATGACCCCTATCCCATAAAAGCTCAAAGCCCTAGGTTATGAACCCTCCTGACCGCATTTGTGCAGGCGAACACGGTCAAAGAAAAATTGTGCAAAATGACCTTTTTGAATTACAATAAGTGCACATGAAAAAGGCTCATATGATTTTGTTGACCATAACAAGGCCCGGGACATTTGCAAAAAAAGGTTTTCTCTAAAAAATTTGGCAAACAGAACTCTCTTTAAATCAAAAAAATTGGCCAAATGACCAAATCTACCCACAGATCACATCTATACACCGTCATGCTTTTTATATCTCATATTGTACTGAATAGTTTTTGCTATATACTGATACCCCTTCCCCCCGCTGGTCGGTGGTGAAATCGATCTTTGCTAGCCGCTTTAACACTCATTGTTTCCCCATTTTTTAGGCAGGTAGTCAGCACATGGAGAGTTCGTAAGTTGATGGTATTTCATTTAGATTTTTATTTAATTATTCATATTTGTAGTTAATTCCAGAGATACTAGTAGTTGAATATTTTCAGAACTTCTACGAACTGTGTATTTTTAATTTGTAGGGTTGAATACCTTCAGGAGATTCATTTGACTCCTTATTCTGAGAGCATGATCATTTTACAGTTTAGAGATATTTCTTATCTAATTCAGTTGGGCGCACATTTGTTTATATCCTTCTTCCTGTGCTAGTCTGTTCCTTGTACTATTTCTTATTATTTGCCTGGTTTGTATCTTTATCTATTTGGCCTTATTCTACTAGAGGATAGTAATTAATAATGGTGAAAAACAGTGTCGTCAGCATGGTGTTAGGATGCTTAGCATGTTTAATAATCCGGGTTTCACCTTGGACTATACTTGTCTTGAACCCTGGGCCGTCACAGCTTCCAAATAGATGAGATTTGAAAACTAATTTATATTTAATAGGGCTTAACGTATTTTTGACCGTTTTACGAAATAACAATGTTGTGTCGTTGTGTGTTGTGTTTGTGTGTATGATTTGAGCTTTTAAGTATAACATCATAAGTAAAGCACCCTAAAAGTCTGTGACACTATACAGCAATATAAATCTTCGGAAGCTCCCGAATCTTGGCAGTCGGGATTGAAGCTGATAATGTACCTTAACTTGAATTACGGACCTTCATTTTATTTCCACTCCTCTAAGATATCATCGTAGCGCAAATCTAACCTGGATGCCATAATTGACGAACACAAATCCTAAAAATAAGATTCGAATGTTTGTTAATCATCAAAACAAGATTAAGACATAGGCTCAAAACAGAGACTCTAACAATCTCCCCCTTTTTATAATGACAAACACATGCTTCGACAAAGGAATATAGCAAATAGGATACACATACTTTACCAATAGGTAATGAAAGCAAGAACCGAGATACTCACAATACAGCCTTGTTCCGCGCCCGTCCCTCCTGTTGTCCCAACTGAATGGGCGGAAACTATAAAGGAGAAGAGGCGAAAGCTCCCCCTATACATAAGGTACGGTGAATTATATTAAAAATAGGAAGACTCCCCCTATCAAACAAGCCTCCAAAGCATATTCAACGAAGAATTGAGGCAATCATACACAAATATATATATATATATAATAATATATATAATATATATTAATAATATATATATATATTATATGAATATATATATATAATCACGGCAATACGCGTAACAATGTGAGCAAAACACATAGATATGGAAAAAAAATACTAATATTGCACTCACATCTTAAAGTGGACCAAGATAACACATGATAATCATCATGAACGTATTATAAAGATCTCAAGACATATAGCTAAGATATATATAAAGCAGTCTGAAAATAAACTTGAAAAAACAATAGTACAAATAAACTCCAATAAAATAAGGTCCCAAAAGTGTCATCCGGAAATATTTATGAAAGAAAAAAAACTGAAAATATTTTTTGAAAGTATATGAAAAAATCCATGAATGAAAAATCATTAAAAATTTTATGAATCCATGAAAGCCAAAATGAAAGTCAATGAATGTCAACAATCAAATGAAATTATAAAGTTGACTAATGTGCAATGTTTCAGTCGAGCTGATCTGCATGTCGGTCGACTTGAGTCATCGTCAAATTAGACAGTTAATTTAAGATAAGAGATTTTTAAACGCAACAAAATGCAAAGGATATGGAATGCCAAATTTGTAAGACATCAATAGTAGAAGAGAAATAAATGATCAAGCTCTAAACATGAATCAGAGGATAAGATAAACATGAAATATCGTTTTGAAAAGGTATAAAGAAATGATCAGCAAATCATGATTCAAGTGATAAAGCATGTCCGCAATTCACCCTCTTATATGACAAAATATTTCTTTGCATAAGAGGTTTGGAAAAGATGTCGCGCTAATAAGTAGAATTCTGTGTCAATTATTAATAACGGGAGAACACATCCTTTACTATATCACTTAAGATACAAAGAATGTCGACATTTAATGTTTCATCCCACAAAGATAAAAAAGAAAGTATGCTTTGGATAAAACAAAAAAGATAATTGTACTATACTTTGACAAGACATTTGAGCATACCAAAAGCTTCTTGGAGGCTTTTTCACCCATATAAGGCTTTTTAGCAAATCCAATAAACATAGATTTGAAGAAAAAAAAGATATAAATCAGGGCGGATTTCTCTAAAACAATTAAATCTCTTCATTCAGAATCAAAAACATAAATTCATAATAAGGTATGAAGTAACGCATAATGATAAAATACATTTCAAAACATGGGTTTGAAGAACAAAATCCGAATAAGAAGATTCAGTAAAAACCTCACTGTACGTTGACTGATTTGTTCAAGTCGGTCGACTGAGTAAGCACCACGGTCGACAGATAAAAGTGATCAGGTCGACTGATGATAGCCAGAATGCTATATGCATTTGAAGCATGAACATGGATTAAAAAACTTTTAAACACACGTATTTATGATTATACTTCAAAAAATGAATATATATTATATAATATATAATATATTATATATATTATATTATATATTATATAAATTATATCTATAATATATAATATATATATAATATTATATATATAATATATAATATATATAGAAGGACCCAATAATCACTATATCTATAATATAATATATATATAATATATAAAATTATATCTATAATATATAATATATATAGAAGGACCCAATAATCACTGTTCATGCTGTAGTATTCCAAATCCCAAAATATTATATAATATTATAATAATATATGTTATTAAAATATTATATAATGTTATAATATATAATTTATAGTATTTCAAATCCCAAAATATTAATGAAACAAATAAAATATTACAAATATTGGTATTCCAAATCCTAAAATATTGATGAAACAAACAAAATATTACAAATTTTGGTATTCCAAATCCCATCCAAATCCTAAAATATTGATGAAACAAACAAAATATTACAAATTTTGGTATTCCAAATCCCAAAATATTGATGAAACAAACAAAATTTTAGAGATCCCAAAACATGTAAAAAATTTTATGGATTTCAAATTCTATGGTGAAATCCATATCCATAAATTTTGGGATGCAAAACAAACACCCCCTTAGTTCCCCGCATTTTCATATTTTAATATTAGTCCCCAAAATCGCAGTAATAGCCTGTACGGCTAGGTAGAGTTATAAATGAAACGGAGTATTATGTTTTTCAGACCCAGTACCCAAACACTCTTACCTGTTAAATTTGAACTCAATACGTTTTTCATATTTTAGTATTAGTCCTGAAAATCGCATTAATATCTTGATGTAGTCATTATGGTTGGGTAGAATTATAAATAAAACGGAATATATGTCAAGTTTAATCTTTGTAATAAAAAAAGGTATACTTCTCATACCCAATACCCAAACTCACTTGCCCGTTAAACTTAATAAACTCAATAAAATCTCAAATCCGAACCCATTTCACTCCTTCTCTTTTCAAACCAACCCAGTACTCTTCTTTATCCGCCAAAATACTACTAAGTTCTTAATCCGCATCCCCTTCCTCCTTCCTAATTTCTTCCTTTCTCTCTAACCATGAACCCCTTCTTCTCTTTTCTCTCCTTCTTCCTCCTCCTCCCTCTTTCTCTCTCCAAAACTCTCAACCTCAACAACTCAATCTCATTATCTTCAAATCCTCTCTCATTGGCCCAACCTCTTCTCTCTCCTGAATATTGATCCAAGATTTCATTGACACATGTACATTGGCCTGCGCATCAAATACAACCTCAATTCTTGTCGAGTCATTGGAATCTCTCTCTCTCTCTCTCTCTCTCTCTCTCGACTTATCTAGCGAGCTCAACCACACCCTCTCTGTGGACTTATCTAGCGAGCTCAACCACACCCTCCTTAACCTCTATGGTGAGTTATCGAAAAATCTCTTTTCTATAGTTGAGAAAGGGAATGGGAAGAAAGAAAATGGAGGTTTAGTTAGGATATTAAAATGGAGGAAATTTTCAAAACAGCCCCAAAAAGATTTTTATTTTTCAAAATCGACCCATTTTTTTTATTTATCAAAATCGATCCACTTTTTGCCACGTGGGCTTAATGAAGTTCCTAAACAGTCGGGGTTGCTAACCCCGACTGTTTAGAAACTTCATTAAGCCCACGTGGTAAAAAGTGGGTCGATTTTGAAAAATAAAAATCTTTTTAGGGCTGTTTTGAAAATTCGTTCTATTAAAATGGGGGGTATGTATTTTGGTAATTTTGCCATACATGATAAGGTCTTTCACCTAACCATGGTTGAGGATTTTGAACGAACACAATATGAGGAGGACTAATATCAACATACTAATACTTTTTTTTAGGGTGTGTGTGGTGTAGGGGGGGGGGGGTGGGGGGGCGCTAAGATCAAAAATAACGTATATTTGGAGAACTAATATAAAGTAGTGGTGACCTTAGGAACTAATATTGGAAAACCCTTTTTTTTTAACTTAATCAAAGGGCATTTGTGGTGACCATTTTCGGATTTATCTTTCAAATATAAACATTTGCTGGTATGTCCCTACATTTCTTGACTATTTTGTGGTGACTATTTTCCGATTTATCTTTTCAAACAGAATATTTGCTGATTTGTCCCTATATTTTTTAGATTTAATTGAAATAACCCTTTTGTTTGGCTCTTTTAGAATTAAAAGGGATTTTTGCATACATACCGCTCAATCTTTCATAATCTCCAAAACTTGATATTTGCAAAATTACGCCATAATTATCCCCTATTTACTTTTCTACCCCTCTTGCTTAACAATTTAAGCTTATTAATGGGAAAATACTGCAAACCTATTTGAAATTATTAGAAAATTTAATAGTTCTCTAGTTAGAAACCAACATTGTTAAGTTGGAGGTGTAGAAAGACTCAAAATGCACGTGTTGGAGGGAAATTTCACAAATGTCAAAAGTTGGAGGCTAATTTTGTAAATATAAAAGATTTGAAGGGTATGCGAAACACTCAAATTAAAAATACTCAGTTAATTTGTCCATATATCCCCCTAAATCCATTCATGCAGATTTTGTAATTGATCTATAAATTTTAACGGTGTTATGGATATATAAAATCAAGTTTGGAAGAGTGTTTGAATAAATTAGTAAATAGAGGAATTTTTCAAAACAGTTCCAAAAAGTTTTTTATTTTTCAAAATCGACCCGTTTTTTTATTTATCAAAATCGATCCGTTTTTTTTATTTATCAAAATCGATCCACTTTTTGCCACGTGAGCTTAATGACGTTCCTAAACAGTCGGGGTTGCCAACCCCAACTGTTTAGGACATGAAAATTTTGGGTTTAAGGGTTATAATTGGGGTTTAACACCCTCCTAAACAGTCGGGGTTGCCAACCCCGACTGTTTAGGAACTTCATTAAGCCCACGTGGCAAAAAGTGGGTCGATTTTGATAAATAAAAAAAATCGGGTCGATTTTGAAAAATAAAATCTGTTTGGGGCTGTTTTGAAAATTTGTTCTTAGTAAATATAAAGAGTTAGAGAATACGAATATGCAGATAGGATACACTAAGTTGTTGAAAATATATGGATTTATAAGATATCACTATCTATAAAATAATATCACACAAAACAACTCATAAATTTATACCAACAACCGTATGAAAGTTGCAATAATCCCCTAAAGGTTTGAAACCTTGGCTGTGTTTGGTTTGAGGTGAAGTGAAAGAAAAGAAAATGAAATGGAAAAGGAAAAGAAAGAAAAAGAAAAAGAAAAAGAAATAAGAGTTTTGTATATGTTTGGTTAGAAAGAAACTTGTAGAAAGAAATTTGAAGGAAAATACATAAAAATAAGATAGAAAAAACTATTAACTTACCCTTATATATAAAAATTATACTAAACCCCATGAACTTTCAGTGTTTTGCAATAAACCCTTATAACTTGAAAATCACACCAAACTCCCATGAACTTTTTGGAATTGTAGAAAACTCCCGTAAACTTTTTCAGTTTTGTAGATAACCCCCATACATTAGAACCAAAAATAGCATAAAGAGGCATTTTGAAAGTCCATGGGGGTTTAGTGTAATTTACCTAAAAGATCATAAGGGGTTTCTGGAAAAGTTATTGGGCGTTTAGTGTGATTATGAAAATTCATGGGGGTTTCAAAGATCATAAGGGGTTTCTGGAAAAGTTATTGGGCGTTTAGTGTGATTATGAAAATTCATGGGGGTTTCCTATAAAGCACTGAAAGTTTATGAGTGTTTAGTATAATGTACCATAATATATCCTATAAAGAGAGTTCTGTACATGATTTTTTTTTCATGTGTATAGTGTACTTAAACCTACATAAATACCCTAGTTGGACCACTGAATATAATGATCTTAGCCCTGATGGGACCCACACTCAATCAATGGAGGATTTTTCTTCTCAACACGTTGGGTAGTGGCATCGAGATAGCGGGGGTTAGGGCTGGGCGTATTCGGTTCGGTTCGGTTTTAAGCCCAATCCGCATCCAATCCGAATTTTTCGGATTCTCAAAACTCTCATCCAGATCCAGATTTTTTTCCCTTCATCCGAATATTCGGCCCAACCGAAATTCGGTTCGGTTCGGTTCGGTTTCGGTTTTGAACCGAATTAACTCCATTTCACAAAAATCTGGGTAAGTTTTAGTTATATCCAAAACTGAAAAGAAGCAATCAAAACTGAAAAGAAACAATCAAAACTGTACTAAGCCACTTAATCAAATTGTATGATCTGAATATAACTAGCTTAATACACTAGGAGGACCATGTAATTATGTAGCCTTTTTTAGAGAAAGAACAATGTTTGGCAGGCACACACACCTTTTGATGATTTTCGTTAATTTTTAGCTGCCTTTTTCTCATCAAGAATTATCTTATATCCTTGACAGCCTATACTATAGGTTAATTTGATATCCAGCACCAGCAAGCTGTATTCATGTTATCACTGAAATTTGACCAAAACACTAAATTTATCCTTCAACCTCAACATCTTGTATTGATTTACGGAAATCTCACTTAACTATATCAGCGTACTCAAATATATGTTAGTATAAACTCCACCCCACAATTCTTAAATGCTAAACATTCAGCCATAAATTTTCTTCACACCCAAGGCTCGCAGCTACTTTTTGTTTAAGAATTCGGTTCGGTTTTTTTTGGGCGGTTCAGGGGTTCAAACCGGATCCAAACCGGTTTAATTCGGTTCGGGCGGTTTAGAGACTTCTTCTCATCCATTTAATTCGGTTCGGTTAACCGATCCGTTTTTTCGGGCGGTTTTTTCGGTTGAACCGGTTTGTTTCGGTTTTTGCCCACCCCTAGCGGGGGTTGTCAACACAGGGGGTAGTGGCATCGAGTTAGCGCCTTAACGGGAGTTGTGCTCGACCGGCCCTGACAAAATTTTCCCTGTCTTTCACTAGCTTCAGAGGAAGAAATTGAGAACGAAAATTCAAAGCCTTATTTTCTTCTCTGATTCTCATTTTCATTTTCTTCTTATCTTTCCCTCAAACCAAACAATACAAATCTATTTTCTTTTTCTTTTTCTTTTCTTTTCCATCGTTTTCAGTCAAACCAAACAGGGCACTAAATTTTAAAAGTTCAGAAATTTCAGAAAACCTAGAAAATATTTTGATTTTAATCACTCGACCTCCAATTACTGGTTGTTGAAAGTTGTATAATCCCCAAGAAATTTGAAGTTCTCATGAAACCCTCAATGTTGGGGGTTTCCAAAAAACCCAAAATATTTTGATTTTATTTACCTAACCCCTATTACTCTTTTACTGAGTCCCCAAAAAATCAAAAAGCTTTGGATAGTTTATGAAATTTTCAAACTTTGGAGATTTAGTGAGAGTTTAACTCCACATCAATCATGTTTTTTTAATGCAAGGAAACTTGGCTTAATTACTAGTAATTAAATTTGGGTTATTTTTATTAACTTCAATGTGACGTCTTAAACGCAATACAATTCTGAGAGAAGGATATGGCCTTAAAAAGAGACAATGATCAAAAAATGAGAAGAATAGGTAGAGGAAGATAAAAGTAGGGGGAAGACAAAAGAAAGAGGGAGAAAATGGGACAGATAGATGCAAAGGAGGAGGAGAAGAGGTGGGACGTAGTAAAAGAAGCGGAGGTAGTGTAAAGAAAATAGAGAGGAAAATCGAGGTAGAGGAGGAGGTGGAGAGAAGACGAATAGAGGGTGGAGAGAAGACGAATAGAGGCAAAGGAGGAGGACGAAGGTACAAAAGTGAAAGTGGAGGAGGAGAAGAATGGAGGTGGAGGAGGGGGTAGGGCTGTCCATCCGGGCCGGGCGAAAAACCGGGCCCGGACCCAAGCGGCCCGGGCTCCGAGCTGAGTCGGTTTTTTTATTATTTAAATTTTTTTACTTTTTTAAAATTTTGTAGAATACAATTCCAAAAATAAACACAATTTTGATAAAATATTTATATTATTATTTAATTGTAATTATGTAATTTATAAATATAAAAATTATAGAAATTAAAATAATTATAAAATTTGTAGAAACAAACAAAATTAAAAATAATTGTAGAATTTAAAGACCAAATCAAAGACCTCTAAATATATATGTTGTGGCTAGAATTTGAACCACAAAATAATTATAAAATTTGTAGAAACAAACAAAATTAAAAATAATTATAGAATTTAAAGACCAAATCAAAGACCTCTAAATATATATGTTGTGGCTAGAATTTGAACCACTAACCTACTCTCCAAACTCTTAAATTTTACCACTAGACTAAGTAGCCCAAAGTATTCATAGAATTCATGCCATTCAATATATGTATATGTATATATATACACACACATATACATATATTATATATAAACAAATTATAAATACTTATAGTAATTACATAAAAAAATGTATATATAGCTATATAGTACTATAAACGTATACCTACATGATACCTATATACCGCGTACTAATATAGGGTCATGAGCTGGACTAGGGTAGTGAGGGGGGGCTAGTGGCAGGCTAAGGGGCGCCGGCGCCCTCATACTACTATATTATCATATATACCTACGAGAGAGAGTATACTTAGTATATACTTATATAATAGAGGAGAGGGGAGGAATATAATACGATAGTAATATAGTACGTATATATATACCCCGACTCGTACGATACTGATGCTATGCCATGGACGGCGCCTACCCGTATATATATAGTACGTGCTATACTATAGTATAGTACTGAGCGGGGGTCACTATGACTGACCCTATCAGCTCACCGCTATATCTCAGTTACTCGCCTGACCATACCACTATGTATGATGTAAGATCGTGATATCATAATAATCCGCTATACGTACCCATACTATATCACCTATAACTTAATATGTATCACAGTATGTAATAGATATATTACCCTGATATATATAATGTATAATACCTAGCACTAATCAACATATGCTAATAACGTATACCCTAAGTCCACGCATATGACTCATACCTACATATAGTGTACATTATGTATCATAATTATACATATGTATAATATACTGGTACACTATGTATATCGTACGGTATGTACATATGTATCGTATCAGTGGTACGTATATATACATATGTATTAATATTTACATATATACTACACTATGTATAGTAATATATACATATCGGTATATATATCGTAGCGCTATACCTAATATATACTACTATAGTACATATCTACCTACCTATCAATATATACTACGTATATATACTAATCTACTACTATATATATTATACGTATATATATACCCTACTAATATTTATATAGCTATATATAATACATAACTATGACGCCTAGTACCTAATCATAATGACGCGTTATACCTAGCTCACCTACCGTAACTCATATATACTATACCTACATACATATAGCTATATATAGATGTATAATACATATATTATATCATGTATAGTTACTAGCATACGTATACTAGTACTATTCACCTAACTACTGATGATATCAGTATATACCGTACATAGTAATAGCGCTACTAGCTTGACTCAGTATATTCACGTACTCATATATATTACTATCGGTAGGTATATATATGATATACTATCCTATACCTATCTTATAATATACTACCTTAGACTATATATATATGATGTAATGTAGTACTATACTATATAGGTGATAGTACTAATAGTGCATACTACTATACTACTAGCATATATATATATATACGTATATACTATATATACCTACCTATAGTATATATATATACGGTATGGCTTTTGTATCATGTAGCCCCACCTACTTCTCCTACTGTATCATACACTACATATATACTATGTAGCTATATACCTACTATACTAACCGTAGTACCTATATATATGATCGTACTTATACTATATACACTATTATATATATCTATATAATACCGACTACTATATATATAGTGATACATAGCTTCACTATGTATCCGACTATGTATGCTTCTGTATGCTAATGTATGTATGTATGCTATGGGTATTACTGTATATACTATATATATATTATATATATACCTATATATATCTATATACTATTATAGTCAGTATACTATAATAACCTATAGGGCTATATATATATAATTACATAATCAGACCATACATACATACATACCATACATACGCATACATAGCCCATAGGTATCCCTCACCTACCATATATACTATATGTATATACTAATATTAACGCACGCACACACAGCCACCACACACCATTATAATACTACATATATACTCTATACGGTATATATGATGTCTATACCATACTTAAATATAATACTATATGAATATATATAGTAATATATAGCTATCCAACTGATTAGTTATACTACATCGATATACTACCTATTATATACATATATGCATATAATAATCATTTACTATATTACTAGTAGGTATATACTATACACTATACATACTATATAAATACATATCATAGCATATATAATATATCACTGATATACCTAAGTCTCGATATATACTATATATAATACCCTATATACTACTGTATACTATGGTACTATACTGTATAATATAATATATACTTATCCATACTGTATCATATCTATCAATATATGTACTATATTTATTAACCTATAATAGTATAATATATAACTATCCCGTTCTATATATTATACTACTATATTCATACCTATATATATAATATATATAATATTATATACGCTTACCATACTATACACTAATATATATATATACTACTATCTATAATAATATACATTTATATAATATATACTAAGTACGCGCCCCACTACCTATACCATATAAAGTATATATATACTTAGATAGCTCTAATATATACTAATATATATATACTAGTATATTATCACTATAGTACATAATATACTAGTTATCTATAATAATATATACCATTTTCATATATATACAGCTTCAATACTCCACGTATATATACATACTACACATACTATCATATCATAACTATATCACTAACATATCATTATATACATAAGTAATACTACGTAGTATACACTAATATAATATTATGATAAGTAAGAAAATATGAGTAGGTTCTACTCACTACTAATAAAAATATCCACTATCACTACTATATATATTATATAACAAATATAAATTAATATCTATACTACTACTAAACAACTCACCTACACCACGCCCACCTAAATCAATATCATCATACTCATATAATAGTAACATACCCAATTATAACCTACCTCATCCACCTCACAAATAATATATGATAATTACGTAACTACCCACCTACTCACTCATTATATAGTATTAAAATATATTATACATATAAGAAAATAAAAAAAATACTATTCCGGGCTGGGCGCCGACGAGGGGGTGCATGAAGACGTGCTCTAAATTTTATCGTATTTCATACTTTTTTTAACAAATTATGGATGGAAATTATGATCTGGTATCACTTTGTTAAAAGTTTCTATTATCATGGTGGTTTTACAAAAAAATATTGTTTTTTTATGATTCTCTAGAAAACCACCATCTTTTATGTAGTTCTCTAAAAAAACTCGATATATTTATGGTGGTTTTCTAGAAAAATCCTAATATTATATACCGAAACATAGATGAAAATTATAGATTAAAGGAACTTTGGTAATAATTTTTATTATCATGGTGGTTTAACAAAAATTAGGAACTTCATGGTGGTTTTTTCCCAAAAAAGAAACTATTTTGTGGAGATTTCATATAAAAAGTCCCTTTTTAAAAAATGGTTGTCTGAGCTTAGGGATATAATTGGTCGAGTGGTTCCCAAGGTTTGATTAGGGCTATCATTAAAGCCTGCCAATCCGGACCCAGCTGAGTTCAAACTCGGATCAGACATTGGTTTTTCCCCCGATGGGCCGGGTTTTGGGCACCTCGAGCAAAAACTAGATGGATCACGGTGGCCTTATACCACCCTCTAACTGGCAAAAAAATCGAGCCAGACCTAGCTCGATGCTCACATGGATTAATAGCCAAATAAGCTGGGCTGAGCTGGGTTGCCTAATCCGATGCCTGGCGGACCCCTCACGACAACCAATAATAGCTACTTGAGTATATTTTGACCAAAATACTTCCAAAAGGTAAAAAAAGACCAAGATTTGAGAGTATTTTGATCATTTGTCTATGGGGATGTCTTTATA
>NC_033798.1:52111001-52211001 GCF_001876935.1 Asparagus officinalis
TCAAATAGCTAGGTATACTTCATCCAAAACTGTCTCCTCTTCTCTCTTCTAACTCGCTAATTCTCTCTAATCCTCTTATATACTATTTAGTATCTAGCTCTCTAATTCTCTCTTCTAACTCTCTAATTCTCTTAAAAACTTCCGATGGCTTCCTCCTCTAATTATGATGTTGATGCTAAAAATGCAACTCCTAAACTTAGTCCCCCTCCTACAAGAGCGGAACTAGAAAGAAAATCGTACAGACTTGAAGTTCTAAAAGGCCGCGATTGGAAGTGTGGAGTTTTTTTTTGAGAAAATCGAAATCAAGAATAATGAGGAAGTTGTTATCGACCAACTTTCATGTGGTAAGATAGTAAACGCTCATCATAGGCTCGGGGCTACCCACCTCAAACGACATATGCAAGGCCACAACAAAGGACAATGATCTTCTCAACCCAACATTCGCCTAACTCTTCTCTCACAATAATCTTCCATAGGGAGTCTTAGTCCATTCTCTTATGATGTAGCTAGAGCTAGGAAATGCATAATTGGATATGTTGTATTTATAAATTTACTTTTTAAAATGGTAGAAGATGATGAATTTGAAGAAATGATTAGAGATGCTTTTTTATTCCTGTTTTCTAAAAAATTCCCGCCAAACTTGTGCTCATGATATTTTGAGATATTATAATGAGGAAAAAAAATTGATTTCTTATTTTGCAACCTTAAATTATCAACTTTCTACATGTAAACAAAAAATTGCTTATTTATATATCACAACACACTAGACTGATGATGCTTGGTCAATGCAAAAAAGAGTTGTATCTTTTATTTTATTGGAAGATTCACATGCTAAGGAAAATCTTGCAAATTTATTAATAGAACTTGGAAATTTTAAAATTTTAGAAAAATATTTTACTCTATCACTTAAAAATGTAAGCAATAATAATGTAATTATAGATCAATAATTAAATATCTTTGTTACTGCCATGATAAGATGCATTTTTTATAGTAGATGTATTTGTCATATTTTAAATTTATTTGTGCAAAGTATATTTAGTGACATTAAACCAATTATTAAAAAAGTTAGGGATTTAGCTTATTTTGTTACTGTTCTACACAAAGAATTCATAGATGGAAACAAATTTATAAAAGAAGTAATGTCAAAGTTAGAAAACTTCCACAAGATGTTGACTATAGATAGAATTCCATGTATTTAGTGTTAAGTGTAGTGGTAGAAATATTAGTATGTTTAGTTCAATCTCTTCATCTAGTTCTTCTAGGGGAGAGCAAACAGTCAGTCGGTTTGATTTTGACAAAAAGTTTGACAAACTGAAATTGATCTATTAGAATTCAAAACTGAACCGAACCAATCAAAGGTGGTTTAACGCGATTCAGTTTAGTTTGTCGATTTTGGATTTAGTTAATTAGATATGTAATGAACTTTGGAGCCTCTAAAACTTCTACCAGTAGTCATACGAATGTTAGACCCTAGAGGGGGGGGGGGGGGGATTAGTCCGATTTTATGCTAATTAAAACTAATTCAAATATTATTCTTGCAAGATAGATATACAATATGATATGAGCAAGAATAAGCAATATGAGCAAATGAATATATCCTAGCAATGAGATATACTATGAAATATATGCAAGGATATATAAACTAACACAAGGGTGAAATAAAGAATCTACAAATGTGATAGGGAAATTTACGATGGCGAAAAGAATGTAATGAACACTAAGCACAAATGAAACGCCAAAGCAAACTCAAACACAAGCAAATGATCACGGAGTTCGGACATTCCGTCCTACATCTCCGCTCCCCACTCCCGGGGAGAAATCTACTATCACGACCGGGTTTTTTACGCTCACCCGAATAATGTTTACAACCATACTATGTCGGTTTTCAACGTTCACCGATCAACGTATACACTCACACTCACAATGTTGGTTTTCAACGTTCACCATCAACGTCCACTCCTCACACTCGGTTTTCTAGCTAACCGAAAACTTTACAATCTCACAATTGTAACAAATAATAAATTTATTCTCTACAATAGATGAGAACTCAATATAGCTTACTCTCAATTGTTACAACTCCTCACAACCCAAATTATACTATGAATGTAAATACAATAAGCTCAATGGTTGTGCGTGTAAGCAATGAGAAAATAAAATCAAATCTAAACTCAATATAAAAACTAGCTTTAAAGAATGATAATCAAATAACTAAGTAACATGTAAAGCTAGATAGAGTTTAGAAAACTTCTCCAATAAATGACAAGAGAGAGAGAGATAACTAAGTAACATGTAAAGCTAGATAGAGTTTAGAAAACTTCTCCAATAAATGACAAGAGAGAGAGAGAAATGGATTTGAAGCTCAAATATCAATAAATTGATCTCCACTTCCTCTTGTAGAATTCTTCACAAACCAAACCCTTAAACAAACTTAAAATTAAACTTAAACTCTTTTAAAACTTGTTTTAAAACATTTCTAGGGTTGCTATAAGAACTGAGGTATAAGGGGGTATTTATATGAAACCCCAAAGCCAAGAGAAAGCTAAGAAAAGATCAAAAAACTAGCTCAACAAACGGCTCCGTTGGAGCAGATTTGACAGTGCGGCGGTCGACCGCGAAGGTCATCAAAGCAGAGAAAACTTCCAGAGAGTTCGACGGTCGACCGTGGCGGTCGATCGTGGGAATTTTCAGCTTGACGGTCGACCGCCACGGTCGATCGTGAAAGTTTCTGCTGCCCACTAAGATAAAAACATAGGCGTGGTCGACCGTGGCGGTCGACCGCAAACTGATATATGAAATTGACAGTTTTGAAACCGATTTCTGATTTTAAAAGCCTGTTTAAAATATCAAATAAATTCAAAAAAATATAAAACTTTGGGAAATGATTGTAGACATGATAATACACATGCTACAAAAACTGGTTTTTAAAAAGAACTTCCCAAATAAAAAATATCATCATTTTGCAAAATAGTCCAAAACATGAAAATGTGAACACATGAGTTTTGACATTTTAGCTTAACCATGTTTTAAAACAATACAAAATGATTTTATAGACTTGAAGAATGATGTATACTATTGTTATGAAGTCTATAAATAATGAATATAGTATTTTATAAAAATACACATATAATGCACTAAAACATGATTTCATGGAACTAAATAAAATTGATATTGATGAAATCATATAAATGCATATAAGTATGAAACAAAAATATGTTTTCCAATTGTATTTAATTGTTTCATAATAAAACTTGAAAACTATCAAACCAAAACATATATGTATATATATATAACTATATATATACATGGAAACCAATACATGTGTGTGTATAGAAAATTGAGCTTAGAGTACTTAACACACATAATATAAATCTAAACTAAATATACCCAAGCTTGATCTTGATCTTCATTATAGCTCAACTTGGTACACTTGCGGAAGAAGTTTGAACTTGTATCTTTAACTTGAATGTACATTGCTTCACTCCACTATTCCGCCAACCTCCATTGGATATGATCGTTGAAGCTATATTCCATCCATCCTCTAACTAGTTGTTTGCCTAGAATAAATATGAAAACACAAACACTAGACAAACAACATTAGAAGTAAATTGTTTGTTAAACATCATTAAAACAAGAAGGCCAACAATGAAATATTGGGATAAATTAACACAAAGCCAGAAAATAGAACAATCACAAACACAATATTTACGTGGTTCGATCAAATTGATCTACGTCCACGGCAAGAGGGGAGTTTCACTATATTCAATCTCTCAATACAATGCACATACTAAATTTGAGAGGACTTTCTATTGTGTTGCTCTCTCTATCTCAGGTTGTAAACACACAGAGAGTTTTTAAGAAAGAATGTGAGATTGTAAGAATCCAACAGGGGGCCACCTCAATTTGACCTCTCTACTTCCGAAATGAGGGCGACATTAATATTTCAAGGCTGATGTTTCTTCGACTCAAATCAGCCGCAGCTATTGAAAACTTAAGAGAATTGAAGTGAAGGTGACATTGACAACGACCTCTCTTTCATTTTCTTCTACCCGCAATTGTTGAAACAAAAAAACATTGGAGAAGAGAACGCTGGAAAATCTCTTCTTTGATTCTACAATCAAAGATCGGGTCCCGCCAGAGATTTAAAATGGGTCCCACCCATTTTTGGATTCAAGCCATAAAATCAACAATTTCCACCTTGGATTGAATCCTTAAACATCAATAAAATCACTCATCTTGCAAACAATGCCCCAAACGGGGCCACCTAACAAGTACGAATGCCTCACAAATTCAAGCAGTGCTTGAACTTGAAGGCTGGGATCGGTTTGGTCAACATGTCTGTTTTCGGAGAAAGTTGCCTTCATTGTTGAATTCATTATAATATGGATTGCTTACAAAGAATTCAAAATTGTTGAATTCATTATAATATGGATTGCTTACAAAGAATTCAAAATATTCAATAAAAGGAATGAAGAATGAAAGATTACAACTTTTCGTTACAAAGAATTCAAAATATTCAATAAAAGGAATGAAGAATGAAAGATTACAACTTTTCGAAAATAACATAAGATCCGTTCATTGTTTCTTACTTGCGTGGGTCTTTAGCCAGTGACGGGGACGTCGATGTTCGTGGACTACCTGACAATCAGATCAGATCCGGAACTCCGTCGATCCGCGAAGGAATCTAGATGCAGAAGTGCTTATCTCGGCAACGGCGAGATAATTGCTCTTCTTAGGATTATCGCAACGGGATAATCCTAAGGAAAGGATGCGGGTGATGCAGATCTGAAGAATTTCTCTCTCATACGTTGAAGAACTCGATCAATCTTCGGTCCGGTAGGGTTTCGCCAATTCTCCAAAATTCCAGATCTGAAAAAATGAGGCTCTGAGGCTTGTATTTATAGGCACGGGGGGGATTCGGTCTGGAGACACCCTTGGGTGTCTCAACTTGGGCCGAGACACCCAAGGGTGTCTCGGCTCAAGCCGAGACACCCTTGGGTGTCTCGCTCGTGCCGAGACACCCCGGGGTGTCTCAACTCAGACTGAGACGCTCTGTTATGCACGTTTGTTCGTTTCCGCCGTAACTTCTTCATCCAAACTCGGATTTGAGCGATTCAAAGTGCATTGGAAAGCCGACAAGGAGTTCTATAAGCTCTAATGATTAGATCATATATGGAATAAATAAGACACGAAGGGTATTTCGCCGTTTGTGAACGACACGAGGTTCCTAATCAGTTCATGTCTTCGTCATTCTGAAATTCCGTTATTTTACATAGTTCGTCGATTCACTTTAAGCATTCACCGACATCAATCAAGCTTTTGTAAACCAGATAGTGATGTTCATCATCTTTTCTTAATGCTGAGTGGTTTGTGGAGATCTATAGGTAATTTTCAATGCCTACAGATACCCCCTCTAAAGCATTCCAGACTCGTTTCTTTTATAGAAGAGGCTGGAATACTTTGGATATGATTGGTCCAACCTTCGATTGGTGTAAAGGACCTGTAGTTAGCTTTAACTCTTGTCTCCTTCGATTTTTAGTCTATTCGATGCTTTGACGAATAGCCGAAGTCCTTCCGGCGCTGCGTTTATCGCCGAATAGCCGAAGTCCTTCCGGCGCTGCGTTTATCGCCTGGCCGTCGTCGGAGTCTCGAGTCTACCACCAGTGAGTTGGGCGCTGCGTTTATCGCCTGGCCGTCGTCGGAGTCTCGAGTCTACCACCAGTGAGTTGAGTTTGGCTCGCGTCATTGAGTTGACTTTGAACTGACTATCTCTATCATGATATATTGACTCACGTTGACTTTTTGATCGTAACGCGTTGACTGGAGTTGACCTAGGGTTATGCGTTGACCGGCGTTGACCTTAGGGTTTTGAACATCGTATGTTGACTTTTTGATTGCAACACGTTGACTGGCATTGACCTAGGGTTACGTGTTGACCGACGTTGACCTTAGGGTTTTGAACGTCGTATGTTGACTTTTTGTTCGCAATGCGTTGACTGGCGTTGACCTTGGGTTACGCGTTGACCGGCGTTGACCTTAGGGTTTTGAACATCGAACGTTGATTGGTGTCGATTTTCATCAAAACATCCAATAACCGACAAAAACAGGTAAAACGGGCAAGAAAATCGGGGTTTGTAGGCATGCAGGGACCAACTGGGGCCTGAGACACCCGTGGGTGTCTCAACCTTGGCCGAGACACCCTTGGGTGTCTCGGTTCAAAAACCGAGACACCTCTCCCTCCTCTCTTTTTTTTGTTTTGTTTCCCCTTTTGTTTTCCCCCTCTTTCCCAAATTTTCAAAAGAATTCTATTCCCTATCAAACACCTTCTTCCTCCTCTCATCCAAAAACTTAATTTCTTTTTCTTCAAGGATTCTAAACCCATTAGAACTCTTGTCTTAAAAACCCTCAAACCTCCACCAAAATTCGGATTTTTCTTCTCTTTTGTTGGCCGAAAATCCTCTCTTCTCAAAGCTAGGGTTTCATAACATCTTCAAGCTCAAGGTTTGATTTTGGAGTTGGGTTTTCAAGCTTCTTGATTTGGGTAAGCCTCCCCTCAAAAACTCTCTCATTTTTTGATAAAGATTGAAACTTTATGCTTGTAATGAGGGTATGCCATGAATTTATATGTCAAGATCATAGCTTTTTGTTCTCATGAGTTAGGTTTTGTGAAAAAGATAGGATATTGATGATGGGTTGTGTGTATGTGCAAAGATTTGGGGGGTTTTATGCACAATCAATACTATGGCCGAAATTTGAGGGGGTTTTATGCAAAAATGGACTGAAATTTGGGATTTTTATGCAAAGGTAGACTGAAATTTGGGGCTGAAATTTCACACCTATTTGACCAAACTTTGAGGGGTGTTTTCATGCAAAAGAATCAACATTGTTTGAGAAATTTCACACCTATTTGACCAAACTTTGAGGGGTGTTTTCATGCAAAAGAATCAACATTGTTTGAGGGTTTATTTGCAAAAAGCAACCCAAAATTTGTAGAAGGGTGTATCTGCAAAAAGGCTGAAATTTTAGGGATGAAATTTCAAAAGTTTAGATCACGAATCCATGACCAAAGTTTTGAGAAGGGTATGTGGAAACTAGACTAAAATTTGTGGAGGGATCTATTTGCAAAATTGGCTAAATTTTACAAAAGGGTTTATTTGTAAAGTTAGCCAAAATTATGGGATATTAGGGGTGTTAGATGAACAAATATGATGATCATGATTCAATTCGAGCGTGTCCTTGACTAGAATTTAGCCTTGAACACGAGGGGTATTTTGGGTATTTCACCAAAATTTCATCAAGAGGGTTTATACTGCAATGTGAGCTCTTTGTTTGCATGCATAAAACTCATAGGTTTAATTAGACTTCAACTATAAAATCCTATTTATTTTATAGGGTTTTAGTTAAAGTTCTTAATTTCCCTTTTAACTTTCGGGTGTTCAGATTTATGATTGTACCTGACCCGTTGATCTTCATTGCAGATTCTCCATGTCTCTGCGTCGACATCGACTTCATAGGAGTCGCTCTCTTTCACAGCATAGCGAGAGAGAGGCCCCCGCGGCATCCTCTTTAGCGGCATCCTCTTTCGGGGGTGAGCATTTATACTTTCTGTATCCCTGATTGATCCCTTCGCGGGTTATTCGGGAAGAACCGACATCCTCCTTTGCGGGGATCGAGGTTTCAGAAAATTCATGGTTCCAGTATACCCTCGTTTGGCTCCTTCGCGGGTTATTCGGGAAGAACCGACATCCTCCTTCGCGAGGATCGAGGTTTCAGGAAATTCGTGGTTCCAGTATACCCTCGTTTGGCCCCTTCGCGGGTTATTCGGGAAGAACCAACATCCTCCTTCACGGGGATCGAGGTTTCAGACTTGTTTTGCTTGGCCAATTCAAGTCTTCTGGCGTATTGGGGCGATTTTGTGTTGTCTTATACTGTGTAGGTCGGGATATGTAACCACGTCACTCACGTGATTATGCATGTCGCCCTTCTAGTGTAAGACACTCAAAATCGTCTCACCAATCTCACCGTGGATGATCGTATCTCGCTCCTTTGTGAGATGATTTAATCCTTGTATAATTCATGGATAATTTTCTGACTCTATCCTTGTTTTGTTGCAGTTGAATTCCCTGCGGACAGTCTTCCATCTCATGCTACTACTGGTTGTAGTGGGGAGGTTTTCTCTTCTGTTGCCATCAGGCAGGCTATTGGTCCGCTTCCTCAGTTTGATAGAGATCGTTCCGATGAATCCTGCCATTTGATACGAGATGGGGGACGTCATTCCTTACGCCAGCTGATCACGGATGCCCCTTTTACCGCGGACTCTATTTCTACTCAGGCTTTAAAGAAGCCTAGTTTTCTGTTCGGAGATCACATTGAGGATCCGGCTAGGTTGATTCTTATTGATGAGCATTGGCTAAATAATGATGAATGAGCTCTCCTTTATATTCCTTCCATTCCTCGTCAGCATTATTTCACTCATTTGGAGGGACAGGCCGTAGAGCGACGGATGTCCTGGAATCTTACAGATGATGCTGACCGGGCTCATTGTGGATATATCTCCTACCATAAGACTCCTGGTTCTGATAGGTATAATTATATTCGCGGTCTTCGACCAGGGATTCTGGGTCTTGATATCGCACCCCCTGACAAGGTATCAGCAGCTGCTCCTACTGTGAGGAACCGCTTGGCTAAGCTCGGGAGGAAGTTACCTCCACCGGATTTCAGATGTTTTGGTTGGGTTTACTCACAACCCAAGGGATGGTGGACCCGTATGACTAGTTACATCTTGGGACGTTGGGAGGGTGATCTGAGAAGCAGCGGGTTGTATGCGCCCATTCGAGCTACTATGTATGGATTCCCAGTCAGCTGTCGCTATTTTCTAGCATTATTGGAAACATATGTCCCTGATAGTAACACCTTCCTGACTTGCGGTGGAGAGTTAGTAGCATTATTGGAAACATATGTCCCTGATAGTAACACCTTCCTGACTTGCGGTGGAGAGTTAGGGTTGGTTTTACATGAGATGCACCAAGTTTCTGGCCTTCTGATGGGGGATGTTCCGTATCAGGAGTACTTTCCCTCGAATCTGCAATTGGAGTGGCTGAAGAAGGACACTCCCGATGTGTACGATACTCTTTGGGATCTCACATGCCATTATCATACCTCTCTAATCAAGGTTGCCACTCAAGCGAAGAGGAAGAGACAGATCAGCTTGAAGCAGTTTGCTGTTTATTTATTCCAGCATTTGGAGGGTGGACCCAGCGAGGCTATTCGTGAGTTAGACATTTTGATGCCTTCTGCCATTAATGAGTTGATGGAAAAGGCCGAGACTTGTTCTTATACTACTGCCGGTGTTGAGGGGACTTTTCCTGCAGGGACCAAGTTTCGGACGTTCCTTTGTCATGCGCAGAAGTCTATTCAGCCCAAGACTCTGTTAGCAGGCTATCTGGCTATTTGGCTGAAGAAGTGCGTCGTTCCCTATCAGTTTTCTGACGCTTTACCTCTCGAGGTGCTCTTCCCTGCCGTTCAATTAGCTTACGGGAGGGAACTTTCTTTGCTTTCGGTGATGGTTGCCGGTATCCATCGTGGACTTAGATATTTGGTCAATGGTTTTACGCAGGAGGGTCCTGAACCGTTGGTCGAGCTTGTTTCTGTAAATGTCGAACTTCCGTATACATACCTGATGGCGTGGTTCGCTCTTCATCGTCCCGATTTGATGTCGGCGCCTAGCACTGTTGATGTTCCCGTTCCTTTCGTGCAAATGTTGGAAAGTAGTAAATGGCTTGGGAAGACGTTCACTGATGTATAGCGAGAGCTTCAAGTTCATAAGAGCTGGGAGTTCTTCAAGTATTTTCCTCGCTTCTCAGGTCGTTATGGTGATGTTTTGATTGATGAGGAGAAACCCAGAACTAGTCAGACTTCTCTTGATGCTGGTTGTTTCCGTTGGTTGGTGAACATCCGCATTGGGTATCTTGTTCTTCGGGTGAAGAATCATTATCACATAGAGCCTTACCTCCTGTGCCGTTTCGCTCGTCAGTTTGGTTATAACCAACTATACGTTGGGAATCCGAGCCGTGGTTTGAAGACCGAGGGAGGGCTTGTTGACGGCGTTCGGGCATGGCTTTGGACTATGGTGGGCTGTACTAGAGCCTACTTCACTCTTCCTTCATCTAAGCGCAAGCCGTTTCTTACTTTTCTCAGTTGCAAGTGGTTCCTTTCCGCCAATGAGTTCCTAGGCGTGAGGAGTCTTTCAGAGCTGGAGGCTGAGCATTTGGTTCAAGTCACTATCCAGGCTACTCGTAGGGCCGAGCTTTTGAGGAAACAGGAGAAAAAGCCTGCCAAACCTCCCCTTTCGAGCAGAGATAGGATGGAGGATGATGAAGAGATTCTTCCTACTGGCGATGAGGACGAGACTTCTGATGAGGAATATGTGGACATAGATACTGATGGGGAAGAACCTGCTATAGGTTTGTCCAATTCTTTCTTTTCAGGATTAATGGATCTAGCCCTCTTTCGTTGGCATCAACATTATATCCCTTCTCGATCGCAATTGGCTTTTCGAAAACCAGAGCGAAAAGTCTTATTCACTTATCCTAACAAGATGACTCTTATTACTCCAGGTAGAATGCCTGATGAACATGAATCGCTCGCTTCTCGCCATGCGAGGTCTCAGTCTAGCGACAAAGCTCCCGTACAGGTTGAGATGCATACTAAATTCATGCATGAACGGCCTACTGGTTCTATGAGGGTTCGTGTTCCGAAACAGAAGAAGACCGTTCATAAGCCACATATTGGTCGGCATGCCCATGGAGCAGAGTTAGGAGGCATCGCCGGCGGAGAGGAAGGTAACACCCCATAGTCTTTATTGCTTTAAAATGATTCTCCTGTTGGACTCGCTAAACTTAATCATGTTTTATGTTCCAGGAAACCATGAAGAAGGCGAACTTTCACAGGATTCTGTATTCCCTGATTCTGATCGTTTGGATAGCTTCGTGCAGCAGATGTGTGATGCCATCCATGACGAGCCTATGAATGTTGAATCAAACAGGGACACTGAACCGGTCAATAACGTTGAACCAACGATTCTACGCTCAGGTATATCTAAATCCGATGATGCGTTACTCGAGTAGCATTTGGAAGAACTGGGGAATTCAAGATTTACTCCTCCTTTAATTCTTTTCTTTTAGATAAATTGAAGATTCCGGGCATGGATATCGGGGCAAAAGAATCTTCCGTCCTTACTGCAGGTAAATCTGAGCTCTTCTCTCTTTTCCTGTCTTTTGTATATATCCAATCCTTAAATTCTCGTGCAGGACCAGTCGAGGACGAAGCCTTCCATGACATGGGTTTTGAAGAACATGCGTATGTCTCAGCACCGAGTTTCTCGGGATTTGACATTGGACTATTGGTTGACATATTGGCGGAGCAGGCCACCAGAGGGACTGCAGGACCACCCTTTGAGGGTGATTCATCTGCAGGTATATATATAATTCTCTTTATTTTGTAAAAAATTTTATTTTGACTAACCCAGAATTGTAATCACAGGACCAGTCACCGGGACTGGTTCAGTTGTGATTCCTGGTATCTCTAGTTTACCTGAGGGTAACGGCTCTGTAGGTATGTATATAATCTTCTTCACCGTAATCCTTTTCATTTGCCTGAATTTTTATTTGACTAATAGAGGAGTGTGATCATAGGACCAGCCATCATGACTGATACGACTACGGTCTCCAGCTCTGCAAGCTTGGCTAACGGTGGTGTCTTTCCTCCAGCACCAAGAGGCATTACAGATTTACCTAGAGAGATTGATATACCCTTAACGACCACCTCTGCTGTTATCTCGGAGCCTGTTGAGACTAGACTGACAGAACCAGCCGTAGGACTTCAGCCTGTGGGGACCTCTACTGGTACTGGTAGCTTGCAATTTTCTTTTAAATTCTCTTATCATGTTCGATAATCTCTTACCTTCCCATATTATTGCTTGTAGGATCTCGATCATCTCTATATGAGCGTGTCCGCGCCCTTTTGGCCGATACCGATCCCAACAAAGACATTTTTTGCACGGATCTTGGCCTTTTCACCGTCTTTTTTAACGGCATGATCGAGAAACTTCTTCATCGAGGATATTGTTTCGATCAGTTCAGGCATTCCCTTTCTCGCTACATGACGATGATCAGAGAAGAAGGGTATCCAGAGTTGGCCGATTCCTTCACCGCCGATTTTACTGTTATGGAGTCTGAGATCCGAGAGTTGGAGGAATTGAAGGATAATGGAGCTTCTTCCTTCGTGTCCTCTCAGATGGAGCATAGGCTGGCACAGTGGCGCGACCTGAGATCTTCCATCGGCAGCGAGCTTCAGTCACATGAGAATTCTGTTGCGCAACTGATGGCTACTCTGGCGAGGAAGGATACAGATAGAGCCGAGTTACTCAGCTCTTTGGATTCCAACCGCGAGGAAGTGGATAGGTTGAAGAAGTCCTTGAAGCACGCAGAGGAGTCCGGTGCTATCATTGCAGAAGAACTGGCTGGATTAGAGATTTCTCGTGGACAGGCACTCGAGAGGTTAGGATCTACACAGGAGAGATTGATGAAGCTGAAGAATGAAGCCGTGAAGATCTTGAGCAGTTCTGAAGAATCTGTCCGAGCTGATCTGCAGGCAGAACTTGAGCAGAGTTATGCAGATAGGCTTTCTGATTTAGAATCTCATGTTCTTAACCGCCAACTGCCTTCGGGCTAATGAGCTTTTTATTGTATGCTTTGACTTGATCTATTAGTAGAGACTTAGTATTTGACTCCATTATGATATTTCTTTATGAACCCAACAGTCATAAAACTTACAGGATTTTTGGCAAACCCTCAGCCATCAACGGGTTTGATATGCCTTTACCGATTACCGTTTGAATCGGGCTAGCATGCGGATTGTTTTAGTCCGTTCCGCATGTAACGTTGTGCTAAGAGAATTACTTCTCTTAGACTTAATGCTATGACTTTGAATACATAGGCTTAACCATTTCTTATAGGGAAAAGGTACCCAGCATCGCGTATTAGACGACGACTTATCCCTTCTTAGGCTTCGGGATAAAATTCCCCAAATTAGGCTCTGGTGTCTTTTTCAATCGGTGAAAGACTAAACCGGCAATGCGTATTAGACATAGACTTTGAGATTTTTGGCAAACCCCCAGCCTTCAACGGGTTTGATGTGCCTTTACCGATTACCGTTTGAATAGGGCTAGCATGTGAATTATTAAAGCCTGTCTCACAAGTAACGTTATGCTAAGAGAATTGCTTCTCTTAGACTTAATGCTATGATTTTGAATACATAGATTTAACCGTTTCTTACGGGAATATGGCATCCGGCAATGCGTGTTAGGCGTTGACTCATCCCTACTTAGGATTCGGGATAAAAGTCCCCAGAATTATACTATGGTGTCTTTTTCAATCAGTGAAAGACTAAACCGGCAACACGTGTTAGGCGTAGGCTTATCTCTATTTAGGAGTTGAGATAAAATTCCCCATGCATAAAGTGCACGGATTGGAAGTTGGGAATTATGTCTTTTCTCAGAGTAAAGACGGACTGGAAAAATGGAAGAGGAAGAATTTTATATTCTATTTCTCGGCACTGAAGAGGAAAAATTTTATATTATATCTACAGTTGGAAAGGAAACTCAAGGTGGGATCTCCACCCCCAGAATCCGAAAAGATGAAACTAAGAGTGAGATCTCCACTCCGAGAATCGGAAAGATTCAAACGACCCTAGAATCCGAAAAGATGAAACTAAGAGTGAGATCTCCACTCCGAGAATCGGAAAGATTCAAACGATCCTAACTTTCATAGGATTGGTCGTTTGATCCCAAAAAGAGTCCCTCCTTTATTGAGGAGAAAGTCCAATCCTAACTTTCATAGGATTGGTCGTTTGATCCCAAAAAGAGTCCCTCCTTTATTGAGGAGAAAGTCCAATTTCGACCCTAACTTTTATAGGTTTGGTGGAAAAAGGAACAAATGCAGACTTTCGTTTATCGAAAAGGGATGACTCGGTCTTAGTCCTAACTATCTGTAGGTTTGACTAAGTGAGATTGGGGACAATCCTAACTTTTATAGGTTTAATTGTTCGAATTGAAAGTGGACCTCTCGTTCATAGAAAGAATCAAGAGGCTTTGGCCCTAACTTTTATAGGTTTGACCTGAAAGCAAAGAGAGTGGAATACAGGTAGCAATGAGAATGCCAACTCGTACTATCACTCAAAGGAGGACTTCAATGCTAAGTGACTAGGACCTAACATGTTGAGTCTGAGAACTGCCAATGACTGGCGGATAGAAATTTTGGTGGACTCACCGTTAATTAATTTGATCAGTGGAGGATTTTGCGAGGAAAGATTAATCTATTAAAAGGATTAAATCTCGTCTCAACAAATAACTCATGAGAGTTAGTGAATTTGGTAAAAGGAAACCTTCTGACATTTAAGGTTTAAATGTAGACGTCTTATTTATCACTTTTACAGTGATTGGGTTATCCCTAAGAATACCGTACGTGGTATTCTTCCGGGAACTTCCCGATACATTGGTTACCCTGAAAGTACTAAGGGTAGTATTTTTTTAGGAACTTGCCGTTTATCAGCATCATAAGCCGGTCGCCGTCCTTGGTGACCAGGCGATACGCGCCACTCGAGTAGACCATTTCTACTACAAACGATCATTCCCATTTGGGTTCAAATTTTCCTTTCTTTTTGGAGTTAAGGATCATAGGCCGTCTTTCAGCTAGGACCAAATCTCCTTCTTTAAAACTCCGTTGTCGAACCTTCTTGTCGAAAGCTCGGGAAATTCTGGCTTGGTAGAACTCAATATGCTGTTGAGCTTCTAAGCGCTTTTCGTCGAGCATCTCGAGTTCTTCGAGACGTTTCTGATGTTGTTCTTCGGTTGTCATCTGGGTTGCGAGAGCAATCCGAAGAGATAGAATTTGTATTTCTAATGGAAGAACGGCTTCACATCCGTATACCAATAAATACGGGGTTGCTCCCGTCGGTGTACGTACCGTGGTACGATAGGCCCATAGAGCCGCGCCAAGCTTGTCATCCCAATCTCGTTTATTAGTTTTCACGAGTTTTGACAAGAGCTTTATGATTGTTTTATTAAAGGCTTCAGCCAATCCATTTGCTGTGGGATTGTAAGCCGTCGACGAAATGTCCTGAATTTTGAACTTCTTGCAAAACCTGATGAAGGCGTTGCTGACGAATTGAGGACCGTTGTCATGTATGATTCATCTTGGGACACCATGCCGGTAGATGATATGGTATTTGATGAATGCAATGACGTTACTCGTTTTAACTTCTCTGAGCGGAATCGCTTCAGCCCATTTGGAGAAGTAGTCGATAATTGCTAGGATGAACCGGTCACATTTGACTGACGGGGGATTTATAGGACCAACAATATTCATTCCCCAGGTCTCAAACGGCCATGACGTAACCGAATGATGCATATGCTCCGGAGGTTGGTGCATATAATTCGCATGTATTTGACACGTATGATACTTTCGGGCATACGCGACTGCATCACTCATCATAAAAGGCTAAAAATATCCCATTCTTCTGATGCGGTCATAAAGCTTAGGGCCGGGTTGGTGAGCGCCACACTCCCCTTCGTGTGCCTCTTTAAGGACTTCTTCAGCTTCTTTAGCAGATAAGCAACGTGATAGCAATCCATCGTACCCCCTGCGGTATAGCGTTCGATTCTCCGTATTATAGTAGAATCTCGGTGCTCTTCGTCGGATTGAATCTCTTTCTTTCACATCTTCTGGTAAGATTCCATGCAAGACGTAATCGATGATAGGGAAACGCCAATCTCGGGGTTCAAACTCGACTTGGGTTGAATATACCTCTTGAACATCCTCTTCCTTGTCATCTTCATCGTAGATCGGCACTAAGAGTTGGTGAGTACTTACTGTAACAAACTGTTCTATTTCAGGAGGCTGTGCTAGAGATACGGCTAATGCTGCTAAAGCATTTGCGTAAGCATTCTGTAATCGCGGAATGTGTTCGATGAAGAATCCTTCGAATGATTCTGCCATCTCTACAGCCATCTTATGATATGGTATTAAATCCTGACTTCGGACCTCATACTCCCCTTGAACCTGCTTAACTATTAGTTGAGAATCGCCGAAAGCTTCGAGATACTTGACCCCCAGCTCTTTAGCAAAATTGAGTCCTATGAGTAGCACATTATACTCGGCGACATTATTTGATCATGGCTCGGTCAACGAGTAGGCTCGAGGCATCACATGTTTTCCTGGGGAAACTAAGACGACTCCAACTCCAGAAGAAATCTTAGAACATCCAGGAGCACTTGCTACATTAGCTACTCGAGAAGCGCCATTGAAGTACAAACGCCACACTTGTTGATGCGAAGTTGCATTGACTTCGTGGGTTTCATCTGGAAGATCGTCATATATCTCGGCGGTATCCGTAGTTGGATTAGCTGCCAAAAGGTCACATATGGCCTGTCCTTTTACTGACTTCTGTTGTTTAAAATGCAAGTCGTATTGGGACAAGAGTAAGGCCCATTTTGCTAAACGCCAATTCATGAAAGCTGGCTGTGTCATGAATACTCGGACTGGGTTAACTTTGGAGATAACATAAATAGTCTGTCCAACTAGGTAATGTCGCATTTTTTGAATTGCGAATACCAAGGCGAGACATTCCCTTTCAATCATGGGATACCGAGATCAGCGCCTACCAAGGTCCGACTTAGATAATACACTGCCTGCTTATGACCGTTATCATCATCTTGTGCAAGTAATGCACTTAATGAGTGGCTTGTCGTCTTGACATAAATTAAGAACGGTTTGCCTGATTTTGGTGCAACGAGTACAGGAGGTTTTGAGAGATATTCTTTAATACTGTCGAATGCCTTTTGACAAGTGTCATCCCATACGAATGATACACCCTTCTTTGTGAGTTTGGAGAATGGTTGACATTTTCCTGAGAGGTTCGAGATGAACCGACGGATATAAGCTAACCGCCCTTGCAATCCTCTGAGCTCTTTAAGGTTTCTCGGAGGTTGTAACTCATTAATCGCCTTTACTTTATCAGGGTCGATGTGAATACCTTTAGTGGTGATGATGAATCCAAGGAATTTACCACTGGACATTCTGAGGAAAGACTTGGTAGGATTCATTTTCAATTGATGGGTTCGCATCAGATCGAACATCGTCTTTAAGTCTTTGATGTGATCATTCTTGTTATGACTTTTTACAACTAGATCGTCCACGTAGTATTCGACAGTTTTCCGGAGATGCTCCTGAAAAATCTTCGACATGGCTCTCTGATATGTGGCCCCTGCATTCTTTAGGCCGAATGGCATGACCGTGTAGCAGAAAATGCCGAGGGGGTGTTCTAAACGCGGTATGTTTTTCATCATCTGGATGCATCTTTATCTGATTATAACCAGAAAACTCATCCATGAAAGATATCCTCTCGAACCCGCACGTATTGTCGATGATGACATCTGTGATAGGAAGGGGAAAATCATCTTTTGGGCAGACAGCGTTGAGTTCTCTGAAGTCGATACAAACCCTGATTTTCCTATTCTTCTTAAGAACCGGGACAATATTGGCAAGCCATTCGGGATGTTGCTCTTCCCTAACAAAGCCCGAATCAATTAGCTTTTTAACTTCGGATTCGATTGCCTCCATCATCTGCAGACGAAACCGTCTTTGTTGTTGTTTGATAGGTTTGACATCCGGCTTAATATTAAGACGATGAACTGCTACATTTGGATCGAGCCCTGGCATATCTTCATAATTCCAGGCGAACACATCGATGTACTCCCTGAAAAGAGATATTAACTCCTCTTTCTCGTCGGGCGGGAGGCTGTCGCTAATGAATATCGTCTTCGGATTATCCTCGTTTTCCATATTCACTTGGACCACTTGATCCTCGGTAGGAGGTTCTCTTTGTTCAAACATATCGCCGTACTGCATGTTTAGGTGATGAACCCAAGGATCTTCCCAAGTTAGCATCTGATCGTCTTCCTCTATTGTCGCAAGGTCGACCGTAGCCATGTTCGACATTAGCTTTTTGAACATTTCACCAATACTAGTGTCGGAATCCCAAGCTGAAGAATCAGAAGAATATCCGTTTTTAGCTTTGTTAGCGATTTGATCAATGACTTTCTAGCAACACTCGTCGTCAGATGAGGAGACATAACCTAAACCTCTTCTATGGCGATAATAATCATCGGGTTTTCCTTTTGGTACATAGGCTATTCGAGGCGGAACTCGCGGACCTCGACCAAAGCAAAGACCTTCTCCGAGCGTGAAATCATATCCATATTTCTCCATTAGATCGCGTGCTTTTGCGTTATACCTGAATAGATGAGGGGCAGGTTTATCATCATCATTTTTCTCTTCCAAGAAATGGTCTGGTATCGGAGATTCTCTTCCTTTACCGTAGACGACTTCCTTTCCACCCCCTGTCTTCGCGGGGATGACAAGTGTCGTTCCGCATGTATCCTGTACCTACTTTTTCGTCATACAAAATGATTGAAGTGGCATATACAAGTCAGGGTTATCATACAGCTCCTTAGTGATATTATCAAGACACATCGAGTACTCTAAATCATCGTTTATTGATAGTTCTTCGGCAAGTTGCCAGTTACAACTACTTTCCGATGATTCTTCATCATCAAGATTGATTACAATGAGTATAATGTCATTAAGTACAAAACCACCATCATAATCAAACCCAGCTTCGGTATTAGCTTCATCTTCGCTATCCGTTCCTTGGGTCGATGGTTCAGTATCGGATTCGACACCGTATAGAAGGGAATCAGTGAAATAGTTCTCCAATCCCTTAAACGGTTGCTTATCCGCGACCACCGTCTTGACTTCATTATTAGTGTCCACATACTTAAGGCACTGATGAAGAGTTGACGGGACTATAAGATTACCGTGGATCCAGGGTCGACCCAACAGTAAGTTATAGGATGTTTCCGCGTCAATCACGTAACAGGTGACTTCTGACTTCAAATCCCCGATCTGGCATTTTACTCGAATCTTTCCTAATGGTCTGGACCCACTGGTGTTAAATTCGTAGATCGTAGTGCCCGTGGAAGCTAGCTTACTAGCCGGTATTCTGAGATTATACATCAATCAGAGGGGCATGATGCTGACAGCGGAACCCGGATCGACTTGGATCCGGTTGACCACGCTGGAGCCAATGTGCCCGGTGAAGTACAAGGGCCGGTCATGCTTTGAGTTCTTTATCTGCATGTCTTCTTTGGTAAAAGAAATGCAGGGAAAATGGTGCACCGCGAGATTGCAGTGTTGAACCGACGGCTCTGGTTCTTCAGGAGATGGCTTGATTCTAGTCAGAAAAACTTCAGAATTGCTTAAAGCTTCTTGTAATGCTTCCCTCGTGTCTTTTGAGAGATGCAACAATTCATACAACGTTATTCTAGCTGGTATATTAGCTAGTTGCGCTAGGATATCGAAGCAATGCGGAGTACTCGAGCTCCCCGGTTTATCTCTTCCAATCGGTAGATTGAACCGAGACTGCTTTGGGTTTTGGACTTCCTGGTGTAGAGGTTCTTTCCCTTTTTGCTTTTGTTGGGGAGTCGTGATCACCCCCATTTTCGCCAATGTCCTAGAGGGAACAGCTTTAGTCACCCCCTGTTCGGCTAACTGCTCTGAAGCATCTGGGTACTTGAAGTGATATTCGTTCCCGCTCCGGGTTACAAAGGCCTCCTGTTCATCTTCGGAAAGCGGAATATTCGTTCCCGCTCCGGGTTACAAAGGCCTCCTGTTCATCTTCGGAAAGCGGAAAGGCTGGAATTCTATCGTCATCTTCCCCTGGAATAGCAGAAGGAAAGGCTGGAATTCTATCGTCATCTTCCCCTGGAATAGCAGAAGCTCCATAACAAGACTTACCTTTTCATTTTGACATTTTCTTGGAAGAGGCTCCAGTCCATTGTTCATTTCCAATCAAATCTGGATGAACCCAAAGAATCTCACCATTCGGGGCTGTGTGTGGCACAAGTCCTTTCTGGCGCTATTTGTGAGGATCAACGTTCACGGTCTTCACTACTGCATTTATTACCGGCTCATGCTGGAACCAGTTCAAGGGAACAGAACCGAAGCTAATCGATACTGCATTCGCTCCCACTTTCTTCTCCTTAGGTTGCTTCATAGTGATGACCCCGACATCGATTAGAGCTTGGATCTTATCCTTAAGGGCGTAGCATGCCTTGGTAGGATGGTGCACCGCTCTGTGAAATGCGCAGTATTTTGGATCATTAACTCTTTTAGCATCTTTCTGATCCTAGACCGGAGGTAATTTGATCTTGTTGTTCTCTATAAGGTATTTGAAAATGCCAGGAACTTCATCCTCTTTGAACGAGTAAACCTTCGGGAATTTTGGTTCCGAAGTTTTCTGTTTCTGAGGCTGTTGTTGCCACCTTGATTGTTGAGGCGTCTTCTGTTGTTGTTGCGGTTGTGCTTGTACTTCGAACGTTTGGTTCGCGTCCATCGCATTTGCTTGTGCCTTTACTTTACCTTTAGGAACAAAGTTCTGTTGTGGAGCATTATTTGCCACTTGACCTCTTTCAGTCTTCTTCCTTTTAAGGAATCTTTCGGCTCGTTCTCCTCGCACCTTCAAGTTCTTCCAGGTCTTTGGTGGTGCCATTCCCATAGCTTCGAGGATGTCCAACGAAAGATTATTGTGACAAGTCTCGAGGATGAAGTCTTCACTGACCGGATCCCTGCAGTTCATCGTTTTGTTCCGGAATCTCTTGACGAAGTTTTCAACCGTCTCACCATTTTTCTGTTTCTCGTCAAATAGTGTACCAATGGAAATTTCTATATCGTCGTCGAAGAAGTTCGTTAGAAACATGTCCTCTATGTCATCCCAACTGCTGATACTCCCTGGCTCGAGACGGCGATACCAATCGAAGGCCGCTCCTCGAAGAGTGCCAACGAATGACTGCACCATTAGAGGTTCGTTTCCGAAGATTATTCCTAAATGAGACTTAAAATATATTAAGTGCTGGGTAGGGGAACCCTTTCCATCAAACGGCGTGAAATTGATCAAATTGAATTTCGCCGGGTATGGAATTGATTCCCACTCCCTTGGGTATGGACATGGTATTCCGGACCTCTTCACTTCTTGAGCACTCATTAATGCATTGATTTTGTTCTCCAAATCCCTCATTTTCTTATCCTCACTCGTATCTGTCTTCGAGTGGTTTCGGGGAGAAGTGATGTGGTCCTCCTTCGTATTGTGATCATCCGAGGGGCCACTTCCATTATTGTTGTTAACGGAAGGGGTGTTCATGTTGGCATTATCCTCCACTTCCCGTTCATTATCATCTTGGTTTGGATTATTGTGACGACTAGACTCTCCTTGATGAGTTGTCAGTGCCGCGATTTGCTGGTCGTGTATTTCTCTCATCTGTTGCATGGCCAATTCCATTTCAAATTTGAAACTGTCTTTTTGCTTAGTCAGGGCATCCTCAAGTATTTTAGCCATTTGTTCGGCGCTAATCATAAGTGACTCGTAAGGATGTCCTGCACTTGATGCGGTGTCATCAGAAGCCATCATTGAGCATGCATCTGAGCAAGCATCTGAGCAAACATCTGAAGTTTCATCATCTGAAGGGAGTCCCTTCTGCATTCTCTGGTAACCTTTCGTCTATTGGTCCCCGATCGCAATCGAGTAATACGTTGGGATACCTCAGTAAACTGATCCGGACTAAAGTGTAGCGTTGACTTCCCTCTCCCGGTCATATTGACGGAGACTTCTGGAAATTCATCCTCTTGAAGAGTAGGTTTCCTTCTACGGAAGTGTCTTGGTCTGGCCTCGGATGTTCTGGTGGAGGTTCTCTCAAACACAGAAACTCTTCGTGGGGCCTTAGAATAGCAGCATTCTGATAGTACTGCCTTGATTATGTTAGCACACGGACAACGAGAATCCGTGTCTCGAACATTTCTTTTTCGAGACTTATTTGTACCCCCGACCCTATAGTACAACTCGTCAGTTTGATAACTGGAGAAACCCATAGAGTGTTGGCACGACTTCCCAGGTATAACATCATCATCATCAGACAAATGTGTTTCTCTCTGGGGATATGACGCTTTATTGGCGTCTCCAAAAGTCACTCGTTCAGGTTTACGTTTTTGTGAGCGTGAAAACCTAACGGGCTCTTGAACTTCAACCCGCAATCCAATGCGGTCGGTAACAGGGGTTTTCCCTTTATTATCTTTCTTAGGGGAATTGGTATGACCCCCAGTCTGGATTGCTGTTTGGGGACCTTTCAATGGTCTCAATCGCTCCTTCACGGGTGCTTTACCTCGATCTTCTGGTAAAGGACCGAGGTGACCTTTCAAAGGAACTCTGGATCTTGTGGGACCTACATTCTTAACCGGCTCCATCGGAGGTGCGGGGACAGGGGAAACGAGATCTGGATTTGAAGAAGGCTGGACAGTAACTCCGTCCACTTTTGTCTTAGGTGCTGGTTTTGTCTTCGGTACCCACACTTGCTTGTGTCTAGGCGGCTTCTTGACCGTCTCTTCTTTTTGCATCTCTTCTGCTTTCTGCAGAAGGACTCGGGCATGTGCGAGAAATGTGTGGCATTTCTTGATTCGCTCTTCGAGAGTGGAGCGAGTCTTCTTGACGCGGACCCATTCGTTCGTCTCCGCCTTAGAGGAGAGGCTGGCGGTTCGCCATTGCTGTTCTTGGCGCTACCTTGATTTCAGATCCTCATTATAGCGGATCCCGTCCATCGACTCCGAAGCTTTGGCTAATTGTCGTGCAAGGCGTTGATGCTGTCTTTGGTGCGCCCTCTTCGACAAAGTCGGAGAGGCTTCAGCAGTTATCTTCACGGCGGAGGAGGAGTCTGGATCTATAGCTTCGACCTCTTTGGATGCCGGAGGGACGTCGCGGGGCACGGGTGCAGCGGTGGCGAGGGGATCCTTGACCTTCAAGCCTGAAATCCCGCGAGTGTTTTTGGAAGAGTAGACCTTCCTGTGCCTGCTTGGAGAGGCAGATCTGGGGGAGGAGGAAGAGAGGTGCTCTTCAAACTTTTGTTGATCGAACTCATATTCGATCTCTTCATTCACCCGGATCTTGAATGTCGGTTGGAACTCATATTCGATCTCTTCATTCACCCGGATCTTGAATGTCGGTTGCGTCACGACAGCCTCGGCAGCAAGGCTGTTGGCTCCCACTGTGGTCGCCAGTTTATTTTCGAAGAAAGTTGCCTTCATTGTTGAATTCATTATAATATGGATTGCTTACAAAGAATTCAAAATATTCAATAAAAGGAATGAAGAATGAAAGATTACAACTTTTCAAAAATAACACAAGATCCGTTCGTCGTTTCTTGCTTGCGTGGGTCTTTAGCCGGTGACGGGGACGTCGATGTCCGTAGACTACCTGACAATCAGATCAGATCTGAAACTCCGTCGATCCACGAAGGAATCTAGAAGCAGAATCGCTTATCTCGGCAATGGCGAGATAATTGCTCTTCTTAGGATTATAGCAACGGGATAATTCTAAGGAAAGGATGTGGGTGATGCAGATCTGAAGAATTTCTCTCTCTTACGTTGAAGAACTCGATCAATCTTCGGTCCGGTAGGGCTTCGCCAATTTTCTAAAATTCCAGATCTGAAAAAATGAGGCTCTGAGACTTGTATTTATAGGCACGGGGGGGATTCGGGCTGGAGACACCCTTGGGTGTCTCAACTTGGGCCGAGACACCCTTGGGTACACCCTAAGGTGTCTCGGCCAAGGCCGAGACACCCTTGGGTGTCTCAGCCAAGGCCGAGACACCCTTGGGTGTCTCGTTCGTGCCGAGACACCCCGGGGTGTCTCAACTCAGACTGAGACGCTCCGTTATGCATGTTTGTTCGATTCCACCGTAACTTCTTCATCCGAACTCGGATTTGAGCGATTCAAAGTGCGTTGGAAAGCCGACGAGGAGTTCTATAAGCTACAATGATTAGATCATCTGTGGAATAAATGAGTCATGAAGGGTATTTCGCCGTTTTTGAACGACACGAGGTTCCTGATCAGTTCGTGTATTCGTCATTCTGAAATTCCGTTATTTTACGTAGTTCGTCAATTCACTTTAAGCGTTCACCGACATCAATTAAGATTCTGTGAACCAGATAGTGACATTCATCATCTTTTCTTAATGCTGAGCGGTTTGTGGAGACCTATAGGCAATTTTCAATACCTACAATGTCAGCTGGGTTGTCTGCAGTACCTATCTTCTTCACCGTGATGTTTCTTTCAGCAGTTGCCTCATGAATAAAATGATATCTAACATCAATATGTTTTGTTCTCTCATGATGTGCTGAGTTTTTACTTAGATGTATTGCGCTCTGATTATCGCAAAATACAACTGAACTAGCCTCCTGCTGTAGTCCAAGCTCACTCACGAGATTTCTCAACCAAATGGCCTCTTTTACCGCTTTTGCTGCTGTCATATATTCTACCTCTGTAGTAGACAAAGCAACTATCTACTGTAGAGTCAATCTCCAACTAATAGCTAAGCTAGAAAGAGTAAAAAGATAACCAGTCAAAGATCTTCTTTTATCGAGATCACCTGCATAGTCAGAATCCACAAAACCTACAACTGAGGTTCCCAAAGTACTACTATTAAAAACTAAACCCAAATCTGAGATAACCCTGAGATACCGAAGGATCCACTTCACTGCCTCCCACTGTACTTTCCCTGGTTAAGCCATGTATCTGCTCACTACACTAACTGCCTGAGTAATGTCTGGACGAGTACAAATCATAACATACATAATGCTATCCACTGCATTAGAGTATGGAACTCGGGAAATCTCCTTATTCTCATTCTCATTTGTAGGTGAATCTGAAGCCGAGAGCCTAAAGTGAGGAGCCAAAGGAGTCGTAACGGGCTTGGCCCTCTTCATCCCAAAACGTTCAAGCACCTTTTCTATATAACTCTTCTGTGAGAGATATAATGTTTCAGCTTTCCTGTCCCTCCTGATCTTCATACCTAAGATCTTCTTTGCTACACCAAGATCTTTTATCTCAAACTCATCACTGAGTTGTTTCTTCAGAATAAGAATCTGCGACATGTTCTTAGCAGTAATAAGCATGTCATCGACATATAATAGAAGATAAATAAAAGAATCATCTCCTAGATGCATGTAGTACACACAACTGTCATAAGTACTTCTTGAGTATCCATGACTAAGCATAAAATTATCAAACCTCTTGTACCATTGTCTAGGAGATTGCTTCAGGCCGTACAAAGATTTCTTCAATCTGCAAACTTGATCTTATTTACCTTCTATGAAGTATCCCTCTGGCTGAGACATGTAGATAGTCTCCTCAAGTTCGCCATGCAAAAATGTAGTCTTCACATCAAGCTGCTCAAGCCCCAGATCAAATAGAGCAACCATGGCAAGCAATACACGGATGGAGGTATGCTTCACAACCGGAGAGAACACTTCATCATAGTCAATTCCCTCCTTTTGTCTATAACCCTTAGCCACCAACCATGCTTTGAATCTAGCATCTTCAACCCCTGGGATCCCTTCTTTCTTTTTGAAAATCCACTTGCATCCAATTTCCCTTTTACCCTTAGGCAATTGCACCAAATCCCAAGTCTGATTCTTGTAGAGTGACTCGAGTTTTTCTATCATAGCCGTGACCCAACGTCCAGATTCTCCACATGAGACAACTTCAGAAAAGTTTGGTGGCTCTTGAATACACATCTCTGTTGGCCTTCTTGTTTTGATGATGTTTAACAAACAATTTATTACTAATGTTGTTTGTCTAGTGTTTGCGCATTCCTATGTTTTGTAGACAAACAACGTAGTTGGAGGTTGGATGGATTGCGCTTTAACGATGATATCCAAAGGAGGTTGGCAGAATGTCGGGTTGAAGCCTATACAATTCAAGTTAAAGATCAAGTTCAAGCTTCATCCGCAAGTGTACCAAGTTGAGCTCAATGAAGATCAAGATCAAGCTTGGGTAACTTTAGTTTAAGTGTTATATTATGTGTGTTAGATACTCTAAGCTCAATATAATATACACACACATTTTATTGGTTTCTTCATATATATATAGTTGTATATATATACACAAGTTTTGGTTTATATGCATATATATAGTTATATATACATACATGTGTTTTGGTTTTTATGATATTACATACTCTATTGTGTTTTAGTACTTATTGCATAGAATATGTAATTTTGTGAAAATATTATCTTATTAGTTTATAGACTTCAATATCAGTTTATACATGTTTTACTAAGTCTATAAAAATATTTCACAAAGTTTCAAAAGTTGGTTTATGACAAAACATCAAAATTCAAGTATATCATATTTTCATGTTTTGGACTATTTTGTAAAATGATGATATTTTTCATTTGGGAGGTCCTTTCTGATAACCAGTCATTGTAGCATGTTTATTATCATGTCTACAATCATTCCCCAAAGTTTTATATTTTTTGGAATTTATTTGATATTTTTAAACAGTGTTTTAAAATCAGATATACAACCTTCAAAACCTGTTTTCTATGTATCAGTATTCGGTCGACCGGACCGGTCGACCGATCATTTGATCTTTCATCACTGGGCGACAGAGAGTCTGTCGGTCGACCAGTCCGGTCGACCGAAAATTCCATCGGTCGACCGCACCGGTCGACCGACGATTGTCCAGAGCTGGTAATTGCTGATCTCTTTTCATGTAATCAAGAAGAGTTTTAAACAAAGTTTTTAAACAAGGGTTTAGGGTTTTACTGTTTGTTTAAAAGATTGGGTTTCTGTTTACAAAGGAGGAAGTTTTCACTGCAGATTGAGGGATTCATTCTCAATCCTCTTCATCCTCTTCTTTGTGTTTATAGAGAAGTTTTTCTAACTCTTTTCTCTAGCAATTTCGTTATTGATTTTCATATTCTTACTATTGCTAGTTTGCTATTTGAGTTAGATTTTATTTTACTCATTGTTACACACACCCACATTGAGCTTATTGTATCTTCCATACATAGTATAGTTGGGTGGTGAGAGATTGTAACTTTGAGTTGTGCTTAATTGAGTTCTCATCCATAGTTGAGAACAATCATTTGTTATATTGTGCTTATTGTGAGATTCACTTTGTAATACACTTGTACACCGAGTGAGGAGTGTGTGGTGAGAGTCGGGGATCGTCCCAAGAGGAGTGGCGTCGGTTGACGTGCCTAGGGAGAGGTTGTAACCGAGCACTTGAGGGAGACACGGCTAGGTCCAACACTTAGTGGGTGTAGAGTGGGATTACAATAGTGTGTTGATTGTAAAGTTTTCGGTTAGCTAGAAAACCGAGTGTGAGGTGTAAACGTTGTTCGGGTGAACGTAGAAAACCCGGTTGATAGTGGATTTCTCCCCGGGAGTGGGGAGCGGAGACGTAGGACGGAAGGTCCGAACTCCGTGATCATATTGCTTGTTTGAGTTTGTCTTTGGCGTATTTGTTTTTGCATTTATCTTATATCGCCAATTGTACATTACTCATTTATTTCATCCACTATCTTGTTTAGATTATTTACCCTTGTGTTGTTTATTTATCCTTGCTTATATTTCTATCATTTAGGATATATCTCATTATTCATGTTGCTTATCCTAGCTTATATTCTTGTTGTATTTCATACTTGCTAGGATAACGTATTAATTAATTTTAATTGGCATTTAATCGGATTAGATTAGCATAAGACCCTAATCACCCCCCTCTAGGGTCTAACAATGACATAGTAATTTTTCTTTTATCTTCCGTAATCCAAGTTAGCTTATTGTGCTAATCTAATTTTAAGCTTTATTTGTATCTTGCTTGCCTTTTATATTATGGATATGCATGGTTTAGGTTATGCCATCAATATTGCTCCTAGATTAGATAATTTCCCCTATGCCCAATGGTGTGTTAGATTTAAACTTTTTGTTCAATCTAAACACTTTGATTTATGGGAAATTATAGATGATGCTTATATTGTGCCCATTTTGGAGAAATCCAAGTGCAATAAAAATGATGAGAAATCCAAGTGGAATAAAAATGATCATCGTATGTTTACAATGAATAATATATTGTTAGAATATTTGCTAAATGCTTTTAACTCATCTCTCTCTAACAAGTTTGTTCATTTTGATAGTGCTTACACCTTATGGAAATTTATTGAAGCACATCAAGGGGATTTGGAGGCGATCCGAAAAGCTTTGGGGGATCCGGTTTCAAGTTCATGTGGAGCTTCATCATGCACACGGCCGCTAGGCGATAGCCCTAGTGAGGTTTGCGAGTTCGAATCCATTAATGATTTATCTAGTGATGAACTTGCTTGTGCTAGTGAAAAATTATTGCATGCCTATAACAAATTGCATAAAGATTTTATTAATTTAAAAAGCAAGCATGATAATTTAGAATCCAATCATGAGGAGCTAGTGTCAAAATTGGATGTCATTGCAAAAGAAAATACCATGCTTAAAGAAAACAATGACATGTTAATTTTGGAAAATGAAAAATTAACCACATCTATAACTAGCTTATCTAATGAAAAAGATAATGCTATGTTAGAAGTAAAGAACATACAAAATAATACTGCTTCTTTTATAAATAACTATTTATGTTCTACTTCTAAAAATGCATATGTGCCTAAAAATGAAGATTTGAATCTTATGAAAAATAGTATTTCATCTTTAGATTCAACTTTGAAAATATGCATTAATAACCATAAGAAGCTTATGGACATGTGTGCCAAGACTAAATCAAAATCATCCACTCATTATGCACACATGTATAGCAAAACTTATAAGTGTTCTATTTGCGGCCGTCAAGGTCATTTAGCTAAGTTTTGTTATGATGCACAAAAACATAAGAATATTAATCATTCTTGTGCATCTCATGTAGCTTCTTCATCACATACACATGCATATGCTTATCATGCACATCATAAACATGCTAATGTATTTAAATGTAATCTTTGTGGTCGTTTTGGCCATTTGGCAAAATTTTGCTATGATTTGAAAAAGACTTCACTTTTGCCAAATGATTTTAAAAGACCACAAAAGTTTAAGTATGATCATTGTGGTAGATTTGGAGGTTTGGACATCTTGCTAAATTTTATTTTGATATACAAAAAGCTTCTAAATTGCAATATGTTCCAAATAGACCATTGTTTAAGAATGTTTCTCATTTGCAAAATAATTTTAAAAGAAAATCTTTATTTGCAAATGATTCCCTGCACGAGCTAATGGTCCACAAAAACAAATGGATCACTTTCATTGCACAAATCGCAATCAGAAGGGTCATTTGAATGAATATTGTTTTGACCATGTTAGTGCACCATATGCGCCCAAATGGGTTCATAACCCAAGGGCTTTGAGCATAAATGATAGGGGTCATGTCCCTAAATTTTTTGGTACCAAGAGTTCTTGGGTACCAAAACAAATTTGATTTTTTAAACTAAGATTTTTAATGTTTTTATCTTTCTTTTTCTTGGTTTTGAAAATTATGCTTTAAAATCTTTTGGTTATGAAAACAATTTTTCTTGTATAAAATCTTTTGTTTTCATGATTATTATTTTTTGTTTGATGAGAGGACTATGTTTATATAACCCTCCGGATTTATTGGGTGTTTATTCCCAAATCATGTTTACCGGATGCTAGAATGATTATATGGGTTGGAACAAGCTTAAGAGCTTGATATATTGTTGCCTCTCTTGAAATTCTTTTGTTAAAGATTTTGTTTTGATTTGTTGCTTTGAATTCATTATATTTCACTTATATGATGATATTTATATGTTTGTGCTTATGGATCATCTATTCGTGCATTATAATGTATTCCATATGTGGTTTGATCAAATCCCACAAAGAAAATTCATTTCATTGATCAAACATCGGTTTTGGATATAAATTTTGATCGTCCCCTCGCTCAGACAATTGAGGTGAGCCGCATTTATGAGGGTGCAGGCTGTTTTGACACCTGTCTGCTCACTCGTACTGTAGGCGGCTTGTTCGGCGGGCCTGGAGTGCCGTGCCTTCATCTTCAGGTCAGGAGAGGCGGAAAAACGTGTTCCTGGTACTCGAGTGGGTTTGGACAGTTCGCCGAACGCCGGCGGATTCGTCTCCCGACTTAGATAGCCGATGTGAGTCGCATTTATGACTGTTCAGGTCGACTCGACACTTGTCCAGTCCTTCGCGCTACAAGTACTGTGAGCGGCCGCCTGACGGTCTTGGAGTACTGTGCCCTCTCCCTTCAGGTCGAGAGAGAGGTGGGAAAGCCTATCTCCGTACGTGGGGTAGCGGATACCCAGCTGTACCGACGGCCTGGAGGTTTGCAGGCGGATTCGACTTTAGACTCGGGCAGGCGAGTCACATGAAAGGCGAACTTCCGCTATTCCAACTGATCTCAACTTGTGCAAGCGAGTCGATTATTCAGGCGAATCTTGGAACCGAGCACGTTTGACGACCGTGTGGCTTAGGCAGGTGACTTCTTGTGGGCGAATTTCCTGTAGGCTTATTAGAGGTATTTTTTTACCGTCTACAAGACCCCCTTTAAAGTTTTTAGACCTAAACTGGCTTACGTGGGGTCTGGAATACTTTGAATGAAGAAAATTTTGGCGAAGCGAGTGCCTTTGGGTTTCTTTTAGGATTTTTAGCAAACCCTCAGCTATCAACGGGTTTGATGTGCCTTTACCGATTACCGTTTGAATCGGGCTAGCCATACTATTCCCCTCAGTATGATGAGTTGTTGAACAGTTTCTCTTAGGCTTAATGTTAAGATTTCTGCCCTAACCCTTAGCCGTCTGAGGCGTGGGTTTAACCGTTTAAGCGAGGTCATTCTATTGGCTTCGTTTGTAATTTTACCTTTAAGGGCGAATGAATCATCAAGGCGAAATTAGTCTTTGGGAGCTAAATTTCGCGCGACTCGTGGGGTCAGGCCAAGTATTCGTAGGCGAGACCCCTCCTCTCCCTTTTTTGGGGCGGAACCAAATCTAATGGGTGATGAGCCACGTGTCTACCGATAGGGCTTCGTGCTTCCCAGCCAAGGAGGCGCGGTTTCGTCGGGTCGTGGTGATCGTGACTTGACAACATGATGTCAGCTTCGTGTGTTTCGCCCTACGACGCATCGTGGCCGTGGTTTTCTAACCCGGCCGTTAAATCAAGTTGTGGGTTTTGGTTCGGGTTTCGGGCTTTGACCGGCCCGTTCCCCTTTTCAATGGCTCTTTCGCAACTGTAGAACGAGTTGTGAAGGTCAATCTGGGCTGTCGATTTCGATCGTGGCCACGTCTCTTAAACGCGAGTGTCTCGCTTTGCAAGTGCCATCAGAGCCACACAAGCCCTTTCGTCTTTAAATAGGTTTCGCCCTTTTCCCCTTTTTGAAAGTTACTGTGTGCGAAAATCTCTCAGAAGAGAAAGAATTCCCACTTCGTTTCAATGGCGCCGAAATATAAGAGGTGTAAAGTGCAGGGGAAGGGGCCCAGACGCTACTCCGACCGCCTGTCCGCCGGTGCGACCGCCGATGTGTCTGAGGCGCGCTCGGGTAAGTTGAGAAAGTTTACTTTAACGTTCTCGTGTAGGTCACCGCTGTTGTGCCGGGAAGATGAGTGCTGCTCATCTTGCCTTGGTGGGTTAGGCAGTCCCCGTGATTTTGGTAAAACTGCCCCTTTTCAGGCGGATTTTACCTTCATCCGCGTTGGGCGATTCCAGCCTTTATAGGCGAGATTGGTCTCTATTAGGCGAAAGTGAACTCGTCTTCTGACAGGCGAGTTCGATTTTCTCCTTGGGTCCGGTGCCCGTCTTCTCCGCCGATAAGCCGGTTGGCTCGACAAGGAGAGTCACCGATGGGCACCACCTGACGCTGCGTGAGTTGACCACTGACGCGGTGTTGACAGACGAGGACAGGGCGGAGCTGCCGAAGCCTCAGTTTTTGTTTGGCGATTCTGTCACCGATCCTTCCGCTTTGCTGCTCAAGGAGAGCAGATGGTTGCGTACAGTGGAGGGGACTCACTATTACCTTCCTAACATGCCGAGGGGGTTCTCAATCGTCGAGCTACTGCCTCTTGTGGTCCCTCGAGTGATGAACTGGGACTTGACCCCCACTCAGGACGGGGTCACCTGTGGTGTCTTTACCGGCTCCACGGCGGGATATGGGGTGGAGGGCTCATGTAAGCGCGTGACGGGTCTGCGCCCTGGTCTACTGTCCAATGAGCCGCCTGTAGGGGAGTCGACGGCGGTAGCAGAGACCTTCCGTCACCGTTTCTTTCGAGTAGGTGGGAGTTTTCCCCCAAAGGAGCTCATGTAAGCGCGTGACGGGTCTGCGCCCTGGTCTACTATCCAATGAGCCGCCTGTAGGGGAGTCGACGGTGGTAGCAGAGACCTTCCGTCACCGTTTCTTTCGAGTAGGTGGGAGTTTTCCCCCAAAGGATTTCAGGGCCCTTGGGTGGGTATATTCTGCGCCGGTCAGCAATACTTGGTGGTCCAAAATTATCGACTACATCCTGGCCGAGAATTCTGACCCAAGAATTCGGAGTTGTATGTGGCCATTCAAGCCACTCGACATGGTTTGAGGATTAATGCCTCTCAGTTCCACAGCATCCTGGAACTGTACTGTGTGGACAGCGGCACCTTCTTCATCCCTAACGGTGAACTCGGTATGTCCCCTCACGAGATGTATGACGTGTCAGGGCTTCCCCTGGGGGACTTTCCTTACGAGGAGTACGTCCCAGACTAAGATGAGATCGACCAGCTTTCTGACTGTTCCCCCTTGGTAGTGGAAACTCTGTGGGAGTTGCTCTGCCATTATCATATCTGCCTCGACACTTTAGGGGCTAGGGATCATAAGGGGAAGAAGAAGAGGACTCCTGGAATCAGTCACAAGAATTGTGTTCCCTGGGAACGATGTCAAAGGGAATCCTGCTCTTCCTCTAGGCGGGTGCGACCAGGCTGAAGTGGAAAGGAGGATGGCTGAAGAGGAAGCCACTATAGCTCTCGATCATGACGAGGGCGGGTTTAAGTCTGGAACGGTCTTCCATTCGTTCCACCACCAGGCCATGTCCCCTATCTCTGGGAAGGCTCTGCTTGCCGGGTATCTCATGTTGTGGCTCAAGAGGTGCGTAATCCCCACTCACTCTTTTGAGGCTATTCCCGTAGAGGTCGTGTATCCTACGGTTTGTTTAGCCCACGGGAAGTCTTATTCCCTGGAATCGGCGATGATAGCGTGTATTCACCGGGGGCTCCGCACTCTAACGGCCCAATTCTGTCGTGTGTCGACTACCGACGAGGGGAATGGAGAGGTCATCAGGACTCCTAATCCCAGAGTGGGGCTGCCATACACCTACTTGATGGCGTGGTTTGTTTACCACTGTGAGTGTCTGATGAGCGTCCCCGCGACTCTTCAAGGAGATAGGTTCGTTCCGTTCCTTGAGCGTTTGGAGAGGTGCTCCTGGAAGTGTAAAGACATTCCCGATGCGCGGAAGACGCTCTCCCATTTTGTCCACTACAATTTTCGTCGCTTCTTCCCTTACTTCAGCGGAGGAAGATACAGCGAGTCTCTTAGGGATGCGCCGACGGCGGACCATCACTCGGCTCTTCCTCGCGGCGCATTCCGATGGTTGGTAAACATTAGACCGGGGTATCACATCCTTCGCACAGGTTCTGTGTATTACCTCGAGCCGTATATTCCTTGTAGGTTTGCCCGCCAGTTCGGGTACGATCAATTGTACGTGGGCAATGCCAATCCCCACCTGCACTTCGAAGGTGGACTGGTGGACGGAGCTCGGGGATGGTTCTGGACCCATGCTGGTGGCACCCAGGCTCGTTTCGAATTACCCGTGAAGGATCGTGATTTGCACCACACGCTCCTGTACTGTCGGTGGTATCGGGGCGCCAGCGCTAATCCCGCTGGTTTCTGGTTCCAGAGCTCATGTCTGACGGAACGTGATCGTCCTCTCAGAGGGTCTCTCCGTTCTTCAAGGCGAAGGGGCCATCAAACCGCTAGGGAGCTGTTCTCAGAGGATCCAGTGGAGGACCCTGAGAGTTTTGACGCCGGTCTAGACGAATCTGAGGCTCCCGAGGTTCGAGTTCCTCCTCTTGGTCCTTCGTTGGATGCCCTTGGTGAACCACGAGAATCTGAACACCCAAGACAGGTCCAGAGTCCGACAATTGGACAGATGGGGACACCTCTTCTGTCTCCGAGTAGCTCGCTTCTCTCGAAGCGTCAGCGGGAGGCAGCGACCGAGAGTTCCCGAGCGGAGGCGGCCAAGAAGGCCCGTCGTGATGAGACAGCGGAGACCGTCCGAGCGGCGGAGGGTCAGGAAAACGTTCCTCCGGTAAGCATCCCCGGAGCGGCGATGTCTGGGTCTGGAGCTGCACTGCCCGCCTCTTCTGCTGCATCGGGTGTAGTCCCGGCGACTTCGAAGGGCGCAGGTGCGGTCGAGAAAGTGATCTCCATTCCTTCCGACGAAGAGGAGGAAGCTGGAGATGACGAGGGGCCCGCAGGCTCAGGTAAGCGTATGTCTTAGCATTACTCATCCTTTCGTGTCCAACTGTCTATAGGGTCCTTTTCGAGGGGCCTCTGTTAATCCTCTTCGTGCATTCATAGCTGATCGCGCCCCCAAAATTGCTGGCAAGGAGGATCCTCTTTCTTGGGCGGGTCGCTCGTCTGGGGAGACGGGTGAATCTGAGGAGGATGACGACGTCTCGATTCATGAGACGTTATCCAACGAGGAAGAGGTGTTGGCTCGTGAGGATGCGCCCGGCCAAATAGGGGGATCCCTTGCCCCCGCGGAGGCGTCGGCTGGGGATCGTCTATCAGTGCGGGAGCCTCTGTTTCAAGGGGAGGCTTCTACTCCGCAAGTGACCACTCCCTTGTCGGCGGCGGCCGTTGATGCTGTGACCGCTGCTCCGAGGGCGTCATTGGTCACACCAGCTTTGGCGGCGCCAATCCTTACTGCTATGGTTATGACCACTGGCACTTCAACTGGGATTTCATCCACGGCGGAGGAGGCCGTCCTCTCTCCCTTGGAGCGTGAGCGAAGAAGGAGTGCGGCACGATCCTTGTCTGATTTCCAAGACACTCTAGCCGCATGCATCAGGCTTGCTTTGGAAGAGAATTGTCCTTTAGAGAGTTTCGAAGAGGATATCGACTACATCGTGTGCTTCTTAATCAAGAGGCTTGGCCGGACTGCGGCGATGCCCAACTTCCAGCGTAAGGAGGAAGTGAAAGAAGCTATTCAGCGGTTGCTTGCCCTTCGCGCGAAGAGTTCCACTCTCGTGGATCTTGCAATCGGCGAAGTCCGAGCAGCGGTGGAAGAACGCGATCGCCGTCTGGATGAGACCATGTCGCTGGAGGCGAGATTGTCAGTAGAGTTGGGGGCAGGCCAAGGCTGAGGATGAACGAATGGCCTTCGAGCGACAGAAGGCCGAAAACCGCGTTTCTCGCCTGTCTTCGGAGGTAGAGAATCTGAAGTAGGTTATAGCTAAGGCGCAAGCCTCATTGGCCATTCAGGAGAAGGCTCGTGAACAGGCGATCAAGGAGTTGGAAAGCATTGAATCTCGTCAGCAACTGACGGCTAATTCCGTCGAGGAAAAGGCTCGAGCCCATAGGGAGGTCAAAGAGACTGTCCAAGACTTGGCCTCGCGCACTGAGGAAGATCTTCGCCAAGAAATCCTGCGGAGGCTAGAGGTTCGTCATGCTAGGGAGATTAGTGAGGCGGAACTGCGGTTGAAGTCCTTGTAATTCGCCTCTTTTTATCTTTGATTGCCAGTTGTACTAGGATTTCTTTCTATGAATGAAACTATCCCTTTGTTTTTTTTGTTTACTGTTACCTCTGTGCATGCTCCATTTCTCTTCTAACATGTGTTAGCTAAAGCGTTAGCTGTGAGGGGCGGTATTCAGCTGTCGGCGAATTTCGACCGTAAGCTTGTTTCCTCTGCGGGCGGATTTCGTCCGCAGGCGGATTTGGAATTGACTCAAATTCCATAAGGGTAGTCAGTTTCGACCTGCGGGAGCCTCAACGGCAAATTCGCCATCGAATAGGCTCCACTTTCGGTGGGCCACGTATTGGCTTGTGATTACGTTAGCCGAGAGAACGTGGGCACGTCGCTCCGTATTGAATGCGGCGTAATGGGGCTCTTCGTCCCTCGCGCCCGATTCGGGCCGTTGTTGAAGATCGTGCTTAAGAGAAACCGTTGGATCTTGGCCGTCCAGGTAAGATCCGACTCGTTCGGCCTTACTCTTTAACTGTGTTAGCCTTGAACGGTCTAATCAAGTATTGAGTAACCGCCTAGAGTTCTTAGGGTATTTAACGCCCTTACTCTCTATCAAGAGGACCTACAGCCTTCTCATCATCTTCCTCAGAGTAAACCCAGATCTTCCCTTCCTCATACCCCCGATGGCACCGAAGGTGAAGAGGGTCACCTCTAAGAAAAGGAAAGAACCTTCTTCCTCGGGCGCTGCTGAGGCTTCTGCGGCCGAAGGTACTCTTTTCGTCCTGGCTCTCGCGCGGGTTGAACAGGTATTCTTCCCTTGACTCATCTCTATGTTGTTGTGTTTTACAGATCGAGGGGAGGTGCCGACTACCGAGGAGCCTGGGGCCGAGCCTATCTTGATTTCAGATGACGAATCTGAAGGTCCTGCGACCTCCGTCGCTTCAGACCCTGCTCCCGAACCGGGAGATGAACCCTGCCTTGAGATCCCACCTATTACGGCGCTCGCTCCGGGCCAAGAACCTGCTCCCTCCGAGTCCCTGTCCTGGCAGGCTCGCATCAAAGAGTTCGAGAGCGCTGTGAGACAGGTGATTTCCCTTGTCGGACTCGGCATGGGCAGTTTTGATAGCTTCAGGCAGTCTCTCTTTGATCGTGTGGCTGATTTGCGGCGATCGGGTGAAAATCGGCTCGCTACCCGTTGCATGCGTGAACTTCGTCTCTTGGAGCCACGCATGGATGCCGCCGCCAAGTCGAACCGCGAGGACCGGATTTGGAAGGCTGCTGAAAACAAGGCTCGGGAAGACCACGCGAGCTAGGTGGAGGCGGCCAAAGAAGAGATCTCCACTTTTAGCGTGTTCGACTGAGACTTCTGCCTTATGATTATATTAAGACATTTCGTTTATGACTTGTTTGTTTATGAAGTTATAACTTTTTTCAAATGTATTGTCTTAAAAACTGGATGCATGTTTTGCTTCTTTGAACGTAATATTATGACTTTCGCAATTGCAAACACCATAACTTTGTTCAAATGTACTGTCTCGAAGCATCAATGAGGTTTATGTCTGCTCATTGTGCGTATACTCTTTGGATATGTCGCTTTCCAGTGTTTTGCTCTGTAATTGCCGACAATCTCGTACCACAGGCGAAATTTCTTGCGTGACGACGAGTTTACCTTAAAGGCCAAACTTTATCCTGGTGAGTTTACGCTGTTGGCAAAGCTAGGGTGGCAGCTACACTCAACTGTTAGACCCTAGAGGGGGGGTGATTAGGGTCTTATGCTAATCTAATCCGATTAAATGCCAATTAAAACTAATTAACAAGTTATCCTAGCAAGTATGAAATGCAATAATATATATACCAATTGTTAGACCCTAGAGGGGGGGTGATTAGGGTCTTATGCTAATCTAATCCGATTAAATGCCAATTAAAATTAATTAATAAGTTATCCTAGCAAGTATGAAATACCACAAGATATATGAGCTAGGATAAGCAATGTAAACAATGAGATATATCCTATATGATGAAAAATATATATATGCAAGGATATATAAACTAACACAAGGGTAAACAATATAAACTAGATAGTGGATCATAAAAAGGATGAGAAATGCACAATTGGCGATATAAGATAAATGCAAAAATAACTACGCCAAAGACAAACTCAAACAAGCAATATGATCACGGAGTTCGGACCTTCCGTCCTACGTCTCCGCTCCCCACTCCCGGAGAGAAATCCACTAACACAATCCGGTTTGGAAGCCGGAACTTCTACGACACACTCGGTTTTCTAGCTAACCGAAAACTCTACAACTCACACTCTTGCAATCACACTCTACACCCACTAAGTGTTGGACCTAGCCGTGTCTCCCTCAAGTGCTCGGTTACAACCTCTCCCTAGGCACGTCAACCGACGCCACTCCTCTTGGGACGATCCCCGACTCTCACCACACACTCCTCACTCGGTGTACAAGAGTATTACAAAGTGATTTAACAATTAAGCACAATATAGCAAATGATTGTTCTCTCTAACAAGGTGAGAACTCAATTAGGCTCAACTCAATGTCACACTATCCCACAACCCAATTATATAATGTATGCAAATACAATAAGCTCAATGGTTGTGTGTGCAAACAAAGAGTAAATCAAATCAAACTAAACTCAATATAAAACTAGCTTTAATAGAAATGATAATCAACAAATAATTATAAATAAAAGCTAGACTTGAGTTTAGGAAAACTTCTCTAGATCAAGATGGAGAGATGGAGATATGAAGCCCAAACAAGAAGATGATCTCCTCCACTTGTGAAAATAATCTTCAAACCAAACAAACACTAAAACTCACTTAAACCCTTGTTTAAAACTCTTTAAACTTGTTTAAAACATTTCTTGAGTTACCTTAGAGGTATGAGGGCATGGGGTATATATAGGCTCATGAAACAACCCCAAAAACCAATAAAAACACCCCCAAAACATTAAAATAAACAAAAAACAGAACTAGCTGTTACTGTAGCAACGGTCGGATGCTACAGTACTTCGGTCGACCGGTACGGTCGACCGAGAGCCATCTGCAAAGCTGAGAAACGTCCAGAGACATTTCCGGTCGACCGGTCCGGTCGACCGGAGTTACTGTAGCAGTGCGCAGATGTTTTGTAAAATCAATTTAAAATAGTAAATGAACTCCAAAAATTATGAAATTTTGTGAGAATGTTCTAGACATGTAGAATAACATGTCAGACAAAGAATTTCTGAAAAATCTTTTCCCAGTTGAGAGAAATAAATATTTGAACACAAATTGGTCGACCGAAAACAGATATGACAGGTCTGATTGGTTTTAGAGCTGATTTTAAAACCCTGTTTAAAAATATCAAATAAATTCCAAAAAATGTAAAACTTTGGGGAATGATTGTAGACATGATAATAAACATGCTACAATGACTGGTTATCAAAAAGGACTTCCCAAATAAAAAATATCATCATTTTGCAAATATGTTCAAAAACATGAAAACCTGAAAATTGATATTTTGATATTTTGACTTAAACAACATTTTGAAACTTTGTAAAATGTTTTTATAGACTTAGTAAAACATGTATAAACTGATATTGAAGTCTACAAACTAAGAATACAATATTTTCACAAAATTGCATATTCTATGCAATGTTTTCAAAAACACAATAGAAAATATGAAATATATAATTTCATATATATAATCATAAAAACTCAAAAGTAGATAAACCAAATCACAATAATAAATATAAAACATGTAATTTCATATTTATAAACATGAAAACTAAAACTTGTGTTGTATATATATGTGACTACATATATATACAAGGAAACCAATAAGATGTGTGTGTATAGATAATTGAGCTTAGAGTACTTAACACACATAATATAAATCCTAAACTACATTACCCAAGCAATCTTGATCTTCAATTAAGCTTGACTTGGTACACGTTGCGGATGAAGCTTGAACTTGATCTTTAACTTTGAATTGCATAAGCTTCACCGACATTCCGCCAACCTCCATTGGATTTCATCGTTGAAGCTCTATTCCATCCATCCTCCAACAACGTTGTTTGTCTACAAAACATAGGAATGCACAAACACTAGACAAACAACATTAGTAATAAATTGTTTGTTAAACATCATCAAAACAAGAAGGCCAACATCAACTGCCGGCGAGTCCAAGTAGACGGCCAAACTCAACTGCTGACGAACTTACGCTGCAGGCAGAACCCGTATGATTTCGAGTTGTGACAAAAATTAAACTCGATTGATGGCGAATTTGAGTTGTAAGCGAAACTCGTATGATGGCGAGCTCACACTACAGGCGAAATTTAGATGGCGGTGAGTTTGTCCAACAGTCAGAAATTCAACTGTGGGCGAAGCTTGTGCCACGCGTCCAGCTGCGGGCCTAAGTGCTCGCCAGCTAAGTCTCTGCGGGCGCATTAATGCTCATTTAATGGTGAAACGACCGAACGCTTCGCCTCTCGTGTTTAATCCGATCGGTCGGTTTGGGGTTTCGAGAGGACCGGCCTTTATTGGCGTTGAGTTCGAAGCGTCGTAGGGCATCTGGACCGTTTGATCGCTTGGGGTGATGAATCTCAGCCGTCGGATTTTTTGAATATATATCCGTACTTGTCCCTCTTCAGCAGAGTCCTTACTGCTTTCGAGAAAGAAAAAATCCGCTAGAAGAAGATCTCCGCGAAAAACTCCCTTCCTCATTCACAGCGACTCCGAGGGCGTCGGCTCTTCCGCCATCGTCGTCGACGTCGGCGTCCCGGCTGCTCCCCCTGCGAGCTTGGTCCAGGGGTCTTCTGTTCCGGACCCCGTGGCTCATCCCGCATTCGTGCCCCTCCAGAGCTTGGTGGGCTTAGTGCATGGGATCACCCTCTCGGTCAGCGTGGGCGACGGGCGATATTACGATGCGCTTCCTCTCGTGGAGGCGGGTTTAGAGGCGGTCCGCCGCGCGGGTGATGCCTCGCTCACACGGCGATGCGAGCGGGAGCTTGAGCACGTGAAGCGGTGGATGTACCGCCTCGAGGAACTGGCCCATGACGACCCCTCCGACGTGCCACCGCCCCTCTCGCTGTACCAAGTGGTTAAAGCCTCATCCGCGAGTTTACCAAGTTGAGCTACATCGAAGACCAGATCAAGCTTGGGTAACTTAGTTTAGGTTTTATATTATGTGTGTTAAGTACGTTAAGCTCAATATCTATACACACACATTATATATATATATAAGCTTATTGAAGATCAAGATCATTGCTTGGGTAATTTAGTTTAGGAATTTATATTATGTGTGTTAGTACTTTAAGCTCAATCATATACACACATACACGTTTTGGTTTTTGTATATATATAGTTATATATATACATATATGTTTTGGTTTGATAGTTTTCAAGTTTTACTATGAAACAAATGAATAGAATTGGAAAATACTATTTTGTTTCATGTTTATATGCCTATATATGATTTCACCTTTAACAAGCTTATATTTAATGAAATCATATTTAGTGTTTTGAATATATTGCATAGAATATGCAAATTTAGATTATAGACTTCATAACAACATGTTATATCTTTTATCAAGTCTATACAATCATTTCATAAGGTTTCAAAATGTTGTTTAAGTCAAAATATCAAAATATCAATTTTCAGGTTTTCATGTTTTTGAACTATTTTGCAAAATGATGATTTTTCACAAATGGGAAATGCAATTTGGAAAATTCTTTTTGTAACATGTTCATTTACATGTTTATATACATTTTCCAAAGTTTTATAATTTTTGGACTTCATTTGTTATTTTTAACACATTTTTAAAAGTCTCAAAAATAGCTTTAAAAACCAGTTTTTGAATGTATTAGATTTCGGTCGACCGCACCGGTCGACTGAACCTGAGTTCTCATGCTCACTGGGTGACAGAGAGTTCGTCGGTCGACCGTCACGGTCGACCGAGAGCTTCCTTCGGTCGACCGCACCGGTCGACCGGATAAGTGTTTGCTTGATTTCCTGTTTTCGACCTGGATAACGGTCGACCGAACTTTGTTTTCTTCGTGTTTTTGCTCTCATCGGTCGACCGACGGAATTTTCGGTCGACCGACAATATAGCCGTTGCTTTTTAACGGCTCTTTCTCTGAGCTGTTTGCTGGGGTTTTTGGTCATTTTGTTTTGGGGGTTTTGCTGAGATTTCTAGTGGGTATATATACCCCATTGCTGATGTCTTTTCAAGTTAGCCAAGAGAGTTTTAAAACAAGTTTAAGAAAGTTTTTAATCAAGGGTTTAAGTTTTGTTTAAAAGAGTTTAAGACAATTGAGGGTTTTAGTTTGTGAAGCAAATTTCACAAGAGCAAAGAGGAGATCATCCTTTGGTGTTTGGGCATTCAACTCATCTCTCTCTCACTCTTGATCCATAGAGAAGTTTTCCTTAAACTCAATTCTAGCTATTTATTGTTTTGATCTTAATTTCCATAAGCTAGATTTATATATTGAGTTTAATTGTTTTATTGATACTCTTTGTTCACACACAACCTATTGAGCTTATTGTATTTACATTCATAGTATAATTTAGGGTTGTGGGTTTGTGACATTGAGAGTGAGCTTAATTGAGTTCTCACCTGACTTAGAGTTGTGCTTAATTGAGTTCTCACCTTGTTTAGAGAACAAATCATTTTGATTTATATTGTGCTTATTGTGAGGATTCACTTGTAATACACTTGTACACCGAGAGAAGTGTGTGGTGAGAGACGGGGTCGAATCCAAGAGGAGTGGCGTCGGTTGACGTGCCTAGGGAGAGGTTGTAACCGAGCACTTGAGGAGGAGGACACGGGCTAGGACCAACACTTAGTGTGTGAGGTGTGATTACATAGTGATTGTATTGTGAGGTGTAAACGTTGTTCGGGTGAACGTAGAAAACCCGGTTGTGATAGTGGAGATCTCCTCGAGGTGAGGAGCGGGGACGTAGGTCGTGGGGACCGAACCTCGTAAACATATCGTTTTATTTGTGATTGCATTGGCGTTCTTATTCTTGTTTTCATATCTTATATCGCCTTTGTGTATTGATCATCATATTACCCTATCACTTGTGTAAATTATTTATTTTACCCTTGTGTTAGTTCATATATCCTTGCTCATATATTTGTAATATCTCATTGCTAGGATATATCCCTTGTTCATATTGTTTATCCTAGCTCACATATCTTGTTGTATTTTATACTTGCTAGGATAACGTATTAATTAGTTTTTAATTGGCATTTAATCGGATTAGATTAGCATAAGACCCTAATCACCCCCCTCTAGGGTCTAACAGTACCGCCTCGAGGAACTGGCCCATGATGATCCCTCCGACGTGCCACCGCCCCTTCCACTGTATCTCCTGCTCGAGCGTGAGGAGCGGACGAAGCGAATTCGGGCAAAGGAGGCCGAACTCAGACGTCTGCGGAAGTGACACCAAGCGGTACTAGACCGAATGGACGCTTACCTGGACAGGGCTTTCTTCGAGGACGCTGGCTCTCTTCGCGGCGAGGCAAAGCTTGAGGAGCGTGGGCGTGAGGCGAGGAGGTTGATCGAGGCTGTCGGGACGGTGGATCGGGAGCTTCAACTCCTTCGCCAGGAGGAGGAAGACGGCCAGGCGGATTTAGCCAGGCGACAGCAGGAGCAAAAGGAAAAGGCGAGGATCCGGCGTGCGGCGGAGCGTGCTGCGATCAAGGCTAAGATTGGCTCTTTTAGCCTGCTGAAATTTCTGTAGTGCTCTCGCTGTCTAGGTCCCCTTTCTTTTTCTTTCTCTTTTTTTTTGATGTTTTGTAAACTTGGTTGATGCCTCAGGCATCATAACTTGAAAACCTATGCATGTAAACTCTGGCCCATTGTGGCCCTTTTGCTTGTTTTGTCTGTCTTTACTTTGCTTGCACAGTTTTCTCTTTCTTTGTCTGCGCTGTTTGGCGTCTGAGTTGAACTTGGCGAGCCTTTGACTATTCTGTTTTAGACTTAGTCGTTTTAGGCTCTTGTTCTATCTTCTGTTGCTCGCAGCGTGGGATCGGGTTAACTCCGATCTTCGCGTTGTAGCTCAAACGGGATCGAGAAAGCAACATTTGGCTTGCAGCAAAGAACAATCGTTCGCTCCTGCGGCCAACTGAAGATTTTAACTTCAACTCGCCCCTCGGCGAGTTGTTGCCTGGGGAACCGTCAGACAGGTCGTCTGCCGAACCGCCTTCGACAATTGTCGCCATTTGGGGGTGTGACAATTGATCGTGGTAGGAGCCATCGCGTGGTAGACCACTACCCATCAGTTATCCTAAGGGAGTGTTAGGATATCTGGAATAGGTCAAACAGTTCAGGGACGTAGGAGTATGACTTTTGACAGAAGTAATAGCACGTCGCGTGGTAGGCCATTACTTGGGCTGTGCTATTCATAGGAATAACGACGCCAACCATCAGAGGTGATCATTAACTTGATGGGGTCTTGTCGCGATTGGAGCGACTGTGAGGGCCTACCATTCTCCTGAAGAAGATTGGCAAGTGAATTGTGTCAGAGGTTTAATGTTAATGTGACAGGGAATGTCGTGATTGGAACGACTTTGAGGACCCACCATCCTTTAGAAGAGGATTGGTGAGTGATTTTGTCAGAGGTTTAATGTTAACGTGACGAGGAATGTCATGATTGGAATGACTTTGAGGACCCACCATCCTTTAGAAGAGGATTGGTGAGTGATTTTGGCTCTGGTCCTAACTATCTGAAGGTTTGACTAAGTGGGCTTTTGATGTCGCCTGCCAGAGATGCTAGTTTCGCCTGTCTTGAGAGGTTCGCCAAGACAAGGAGCTTAGCTCAAGAAGTAGACTTCGCCTAGACTGATAGGCTTGCCTGATATGATTGATTCGCCTGATCTGAGCGATTCACCTGATTTGGGCAGTTCGCCTGTACTGGCAAGCTGGCTCAAGAAATTGAAGCGTAGGAATAGTTTTACCTCTTATACCATTTGGAGGGTGTGAGGGCCAGTTTAGACTCGTGCACTCATGGGAGTTTGTGAAGGAGAACTAGGGGTAGTACTTCTTCAGATGCTTGTCGTTGATGGGCATCATGATCTTATCGCCATTCGGCTTGACGAGGCGATAGGCGCTGTTCGAGTAGACTGTCTCTACTACGAACGGTCCTTCCCATTTGGACTGGAATTTCCCCTTCTTCTTGGAAGTGAGGATCATTGGTCGGCGAATGGAGAGCACGAGCTCTCCCTCTTTGAAGGCTCGGCGCTTGACTTTCTTGTCGAAGTTCTTGGCCATTCGAGCTTGATAGAACTCAATGTGCTGCTGAGCTTCCAGTCGCTTGTCGTCCAGCGCCTCGAGCTCTGCGAGTCGTAGTTGATGATTTTCCTCGGCCATCATCCCTGTTGCTAGGGCGACGCGGAGGGATGAAATCTGAATCTCTAATGGTAATACAACTTCACAGCCGTATACCAATGAGTAGGGCGTGATGCCAGTCGGTGTGCGAAACGTTGTGCGATATGCCCACAAGCTCTCGCCTAGCTTTTCGTTCCAGTCGCGCTTGCTAGTGGAAGTCAGCTTGGTCAAGATCTTGATGATCGTTTTGTTGAAAGCTTCGGCCAAACCATTCACTGAAGGGTTGTAGGCCGTGGAAGAGAGGTTCTGTATTCGGAATTTGTCACAGAACCTGGTGAATGCATGGCTAACGAATTGCGTGCCGTTGTCATGAATGATACGTCGGGGTACGCCGTATCGGGATATGACATGGTGCTTGATGAATTTGATCACGTTGCTAGTCTTGACTTCTCTTAAGGGGATGGCTTCGGCCCATTTAGAGAAGTAATCGGTGATCGCGAGGATGAAGCGATGGCCTTTCGCCGATGGTGGAGAAATTGGCCCGACTATGTCCATCCCCCATGCTTCGAAGGGCCAAGACGCCCTCGTCGGATGCAGGTCCTCCGGAGGCTGGTGCATGTAGTTAGCATGGATTTGGCATTCGTAGCATCGCTTCGCATAAGCGACTGCGTCAGTAACCATCCCAGGCCAGAAGTAGCCTATCCTCCGCAGGCGATCCCAAAGTTTGGGTCCAGGCTGATGGGCTCCGCACATGCCATCATGCGCTTCACGTATGGCCTCTTGCGCCTCCGCCTTTGAAAGACAGCGAAGCAATAAGCCATCGTATGACCTCCGATACAACGTTTTAGTGGTTGAATCGTAGTAGAACCTCGAGGCGCGTCGTCGGATAGACTCTCGCTCCTTCGCATCTTCAGGCAATATACCGTATAGGACATAGTCGATGATCGGGAGATGCCAGTCTTCTTGATCAGGCTGATCTGGCATTTGATGAGTGGCGTTCGCCTCCGGGCCGTCTTTTAGTCGAAAGAGTTTTCGGCTGGCGACTGTGACCCTTTGGGCCGTTCCCAAAGGCTGGGCCAAATTGGTTGCCAAGGATGCGAGGGCATCTGCATGAGTGTTCTTGGAACGGAGCACGTGCTCAATACGGAAACTCTCGAATAACCCCACCAGTCTGACGGCCGCTTTGTGGAGTGGGATGAGATCTTCGTTCCTGACTTCATATTCGCCAGTCATTTGCTTAACGATGAGTTGGGAGTCGCCATAAGCTTCCAGATGCTCGATCCCTAACTCTTTGGCCAACTCGAGCCTTATGAGTAACGCGTTGTACTCGGCTACGTTGTTGGTGCACGGTTCCGTCAAGGAAAAGGCCCGGGGTAACACGTGGCCATGCGGAGAGGTGAGGACTACCCCCACTCCTGCAGAAATAGAGCTGCTCACGTCTGCGCGAGACGCGCCGTCGAAGAACATCTGCCACACCTCTGGCGATGAAGTCACATTGGCTTCGGGAGGTTCATCTGGCAGATCTTCAAATAGATCGGTCTTCACCCCCAGCGGGTGACTAGCCATGAGATCGCAGATGGCTTGTCCCTTAACTGATTTCTGCGGCATGAAGTGGATATCGTATTGAGAGAGCAGAAGCGCCCATCTGGCCAGGCGCCAGTTCAACGCTGCAGGTTGTGTCATGAAGACCCGAATGGGGTTCATCCGGGAAATGACATGGATTGTCTGGCCGACCAAGTAGTGCCGCATCTTTTGGATGGCGAACACCAAGGCTAGGCACTCCTTTTCGACCATTGGGTACCGTTGTTCGGCGCCCTGCAAGGTTCTGCTCAGGTAGTAGATGCCTTGTTCGTGGCCTGCATCGTCGTTTTGTGCCAAGAGGGCGCCTAGAGAATGTTCCATGGCCCGTATATATATGAGGAATGGCCTCCCTGAGATTGGTGCTGTAAGTACAGGCGGGTTTGAGAGATAAGCTTTGATCTCTTCAAAGGCCTTTTGGCATGGCTCATCCCAGACGAAGGAGGTACCTTTCTTCATCAGCTTAGAGAAGGGTTGACATTTGCCCGAGAGATTTGAGATGAATCTTCGGATATAAGCCAGTCGTCCCTGAAGGCCTCTTAGCTCTTTAACCAAGTCGTCCACATAGCATTCGACCGTCTTTCGCAAATGATCTCGAAAGATCATGCTCATGGCGCGCTGGTAGGTTGCGCCAGCGTTCTTGAGTCCGAAAGGCATGACGGTATAACAGTACACCCCCATGGGAGTTATGAAAGCAGTGTGCTTCTCGTCCTCGGGGTGCATTTTGATTTGGTTGTACCCCGAGAAGCCGTCCATGAAGGACATCCTCTCGAATCCGCAAGTGTTGTCAATGATGACATCCGTGATGGGCAGAGAAAATTCGTCTTTAGGGCATGCAGCGTTGAGGTTCCTAAAGTCGATGCAGATGCGGATTTTCCCGTTCTTCTTCAAGACCGGAACAATATTCGCCACCCAGTCGGGGTGTTGCTCCTCTCTAATGAAACCGGATTCGATCAACTTCTTTACTTCAGCTTCGATCGCCTCCATGATTTGGGGGCGCAAACGCCTCTGCTGTTGTTTGATTGGTTTGGCGTCAGGGCTGATGTTGAGACGATGCGTGGTGACCCACGGATCCAAACCAGGCATGTCCTCGTAGTTCCAGGCAAAGACGTCGATGTATTCCCGTATGAGGGCAATGAGGTCCTCTTTTTCCTGTGGAGGCAGGCTGCCGCTGATGAATATGGGTTTGGGATTCGCCTCAGTACCCATGTTCACCTGGAGGACTTCGTCTTCGGTTGGTGGTTCGCGCTGTTCGAAGCGACTGTTCCACTGGGCGTTAACATGGCGATCCCATGTCTCGTCGTAGAGTGGAAGTTGTTCGTCCTCTGCCATTTCGGTGGGGTCTACTGTGGCCATGTTGACTGTAAGGCTATCGAACAGATCCCTTACGCTGACGTCTGAGTCCCAAGCCGAGGTCGTCGACGATTGGTCCCCCGAACATGCATAGTCGGAGTCCTCGTCGACGTAAAAGCACAGATCCGACGAGGAGGAGGAGTAGCCTAAGCCTCTTCTCGTCCTGTTGAAGTAATTTGATGGCTTTCCTTTGGGGACGTAGGCGGGTTTGATGACCGTCTTACGTCCTCGGCCGTAATTTAGGCCCTCCAAGCTGGTGAGGTCGTACCCCATGTCGCTCATCATTCGTTTCGCAACTCGACTGTACTGCGAAAACTGGGGCGCTGGGTCTTCATCCTCAGATTCGTCCTATAGCGTGCGCAGGGGATGATCGATCCGACCGAAACTAATATCCTTTCGATAATTATTTCGGGCCGGTACGATGAACACAGCTTGCGATGACCTGATCGGCTGCGTCTTGGCGGCGTATGACGAGCATACCGGCAAGTGTATGGAAGGCTCACTGTAGAGCTTCGACCATAGTTCATTTGGCGCATCAACTTCGGACGTGGAACAAGACGACAAATAAGCAAAGTTGAATTTCTCATTCACGATAAATTTTTCCGCCTGAACAGCGTTGGTTACATGGTGACTCTCGTAACCAATTACAATTGACTCAAAGTCATTCCGAATTAAGCTGTCACCGTATTCAGGCTCGCTATCCGCCTCGTTGCCGCTCTCTGGCTCCTCCGCTGGCGGGGCGTCGGGGTCCTAGTATAGCAGAGAGTCCGTGAAGTAGTTTTCGACGCCTTTGAAGAGCTGCTTGTCAGCTACTACTGTCCTGACTCGCTCATAGTTGTCCACGTACTTCAAGCACTGGTGTAGCGTGGACGGGACTATTCTGTTGCCGTAGATCCATGGACGCCCTAGGAGTATGTTGTACGAGGGTTCGGCGTCGATGACGTAGCATGTCACCTCCGTCTTCATGTCGCCTATCCGACATTTCAGGCGGATTTTGCCGAGCGGCCGAGTCCCCGTGACGTTAAAGTCGAAGATGGTAGTCGCAGTTGAGGAGAGGCTCTTTGGCGGTATCCCCAAGTGCTTGATCAACTTCAGATGGGTCGAGAAGGTCTCTGCGTCGGCCAGTGCCTCTTGTAGGGCCTCCCGGGTAGGTCTGGATAACCGGAGGAGGTCGTACATGGTGATTCGCGCGGGGATGCTTTTCAGTTGCGCGAGCACGTTGAACCGGAAAGGCTGGCGGCTTATGCTTGGTCCGTCCGGATTGGGAGGGGTTGCTGCGACTGGCCTTGCGGGAGGTCCTGCTAGGTCCTCCGCCCTCGCGGGATATTCTTTCGCAAATTCTTTCCCTGCCCTCGTGGCGAAGACGTTGGTGTCTTCTTCAGAGTCGGTTAAGGCAGTCATCGCCGCGTCGTCTGTATCCAGGATGGCGGTGACAACGTTGCAATGTTTCCTCTTAGCCTCCTTGGAAGGCTGTGCAGTCCACTGCTCGTCATGGAGGAGGTCTGGATGGACCCACATCACCTGCCCATCTGGCAGAGTTTGTGGGACCAAACCCTTTTCCCGCTGGTTGTGAGGATCATCGTTAGTGATCTTCAAGACCGCTTTGGGGATAGGGATTACCCCCGCTGGGGCTTGAACCTCTGGGAGATCTGTCCCGAAGCTTAAAGTGATCATGTTCGTAGTCACTTGCTTCTGGACTTTCTCTTTCTTCAAAATCCCCGCGTCGTAGAGGGCCTGGAGCTTGTCCTTGAGGACGTAGCATTTGGTTGTGTGATGGCCGAGGAACCTGTGGTATGCACAGTAACTTGGGTCACCGGTTTTGTCAGCCTCCTCAGGCTTGGCGGCTTCTGGCAACTTAATTCGCCCACTCTTGAGTAGAGTGTCGAGAGTCGCCACTACCTGGTCTTCTTTGAAATCATATTGCCGCTGGGGGCGTGGTTCAAATTGCCTGGGTTTAGGCTTTTGAGCGGCCTTCGGAGCCGGGGCGGAGTCGACTGCCATGATTTCCTTTCCTCTCGACCGAGGAGGATTCTTCGGCGCAGCTGGCTCTGCTTCTCCCTTTTTGGACTGCGGCTCTTCAGCCTCCAGCCTCTTGATCATATTTTCAACTTGCTCGCCTTAGCGAACAAGCTCCTTCCAAGTCCGGGTCTCTACTGCCCCGATCTTGGACAAGATATGGATCGACAGGTTGTTGCGGCACATCTCAATCAGTGTCGACTCAGAAACTTGGTCCCGACAATGGACTGATCGATTCTGAAATCTCTTCACGAAGTCGTTGACCGACTCCGACTTCCGCTGCTTCTCAGCGAGGAGAGTTGCCATTGACACTTCCGTATTGTCGTCGAAGAAGCGGGCGAGAAAGAGCTTCTCAACGTTGGCCCATGCCTTGATAGAGCCCGGTTCCAGTTTGCGGAACCATTCAAAGGCCACCCCCTTGAGGGTACCTATGAATAGTCGAGTAAGAATGGCGTCATTCCCTGTAAGGAATCTGGTCTGCGCCATGAAGTAGTAGATGTGCTACGAGGGTGATCCCTTGCCATCAAACTGTACCAAGCTGATTGGCTTGAACTTTGCTGGGTATGGGACCGTGTCCCATTCGATAGGGTAGGGACGTACCACCCCCAGCTTGTTCATGTTTTGCTGAAGCTTCAGCGCGTTGAGTTGGTCCTGGAACTCGTCGAATCTTTTGTCACGGGTGCTATCCCCAGTGTGCGACGTTCCTATCGATGTTTTGGAGGAGTAATCGGAATGCCGGTCATCCTCCGTCTCAGCCGCTGGACGGTGAGGAGGTACCCACTCCCTGTCCCTAGTTTGTCGGGATAAGGGACGTTGGGTCCTCTTCTTCTTCTTCTTCTTGTTCAGCAGTTGCTCCATCATTTCTCTTAGAGAGTCGATGGTCGCCTGCTGTTCCTCCAGCTTTTGAGCCATTGTCTGCTCGGTGTTGAGTTCGGTCATGTGCACTCTCGCCTGCGCGTCTTGACTTGAGCGCGAGGTCTGAGATGTGGCCGCCGCCGAATGAACCTCGTCTTCACCGCAGGAGGGGGGTATCAGGGTAGAGTAATCAAACCCAATGCTTGCCCCCCTGCGACTACGCGTTCGCTGGAATATGCCGTCTTGACGGCGTCGAGCGAACCGAGTGTTAGGTCTCAGGACGGAGTCCGAGTCTGGCGAGTCGGAGAGTACCGCCTTCCCCTTATCCGTCATGTTAACAGTGGAGGACGAGAGCTCTACGTCGTCAGCAACGCGTCTTTTTTGGTGATGACGCCTTTGACGGGAGGGCCTTGGTCGAGAGGACTGTTGAGAAAGCCTCTCGAACACCGAGGGTTTCGCTATTCCGACGCATTGGCAGTCGGCGAGGACCGTGTGGATGAGTCTCTCACAGTGGCACTGAGGATTCGCCTATTGCATAGTGCGTTTGCGAGTTAAGTATTCCCTAACGTCTTCTGTGGGCGATTGGTGACAACCCCCAGCTTCAGAAGAGTCGCTCGGGTGAGTGTACAGGAGATTTTTGGACGCGCTCTCCGATGCGCCTTGGGTGGAATGCTTTGGTGCTGGAGTTGGACGACTTCGCCTTGACTGGCGAGTCTTCGCGTTCTGGCGAACTCCAGTGCGTAGGCGGGTCTCAACCCTTCGTTTGGACGAGCGGTTTCGTGAAGAATCGCCCATCTCCTTGCTTTTACGTTTATCCGCCAAGTGATTATGGCGAGGCTCGCCAGCCTTCGAGGATTCGCCTACTCAAGTAGGCTCATTCGCTCGGTGTGGTTTATTAGCATCAGGGATGTGACCTGAGAAGCGAAGTCCTCCTGAGCGGATGGCTCTGCCGTCCTCGGTCGGCGCTCCTGATTTGGAGGGCCTTCCGAGGTCAGGCAGTTTGCCTTCCCGTCCAGTGTTTCTCGGGCCTGTATGATGGTTCAGACCGTTGTGAGAAACGGAGGTTGGGACCTCCTGTCTGACGAACGTTTGCCGCTGCTGCTGGCTAGCTCTCCCAGCGAGGAGAGCGTCACCGCGGGCTGTGGCAGTACAGTTTGTGCCGGAATGAACCGGCGTTTCCTCCGAGGTAGGTGTCTGTGTGGACCGCTTGGCGATCCATTTGGAAGACCCTTGCCTCTTGCGCTCGATCTCTGGCTTGGCCTTGATCGATTGCGAGGGAGTGGGCTCCTCCGATGAGATTCGGGTGGAACCTTCAGGTGCGGAAGCTTTGACCGTCTGAGGTCGGCTTCGGCGCACGACTCTGTGGCGTTTGCGGGACGCATCTCCACCAGAGGATGAGGAAGACAAGTACTCTTCGTACTTGGTCTGGTCGAACTCAATCTCCAGGGACTCTACAGTCATCCCGACAGCAACTTCGTCAAATTGAGCCACCACCATTTCATTCGATGAAACAGCTCCTCCCACTGTGGTCGCCATCTTCTGTATGGTGTAAATTTGATTTTTCGAAAATAGGGAGTGTTCGTTTGTATTAATAAGAAAGCTTATTACAAACTAATAATCAAATGGTTACAACAGAAGCAGAGGGAATGCCCTCTTTGTCTTATTAGTTTATAGACTTCAATATCAGTTTATACATGTTTTACTAAGTCTATAAAAATATTTTACAAAGTTTCAAAAGTTGGTTTAAGTCAAAACATCAAAATTCAAGTATCTCATATTTTCATGTTTTGGACTATCTTGTAAAATGATGATATTTTTCATTTGGGAGGTCCTTTCTGATAACCAGTCATTGTAGCATGTTTATTATCATGTCTACAATCATTCCCCAAAGTTTTACATTTTTTAGAATTTATTTGATATTTTTAAACAGTGTTTTAAAATCAGATATACCACCTTCAAAACCTGTTTTCTATGTATCAGTATTCGGTCGACCGGACCGGTCGACCGATCATTTGATCTTTCATCACTGGGCGACAAAGAGTCTATCGGTCGACCGGTCCGGTCGACCGAAAGCTCCATCGGTCGACCGCACCGGTCGACCGACGATTGTCCAGAGCTGGTTTTCGTGCTTTTTCGCTCCATCGGTCGACCGACTGAATTTCCGGTCGACCGATAATAGAGCCGTTGTCTCCTAACGGCTATTTCTGAGTTGATTTGTCTGGGGCTGTTTTGTCATTTGGTTTGGGGTTCTTGTTGAGATCTTGAGTGGGTATAAATACCCAAATGCTGATCTCTTTTCAATTTGATTTCACTCATTGTTACACACACCCACTTTGAGCTTATTGTATTTGCATTCATAATATATTAGGGTTGTGAGAGTTGTAATATTGAGTGTGGGCTTTTATTGTGTTCTCATCCATATTAGAGAATAATTTATATTTATTACATTGTGAGATTGTTAGGTTTTCGGTGAGCTAGAAACTGAGTGTGTTGTGAAGTTTTCGGTGAACTAGAAAACCGATTGTGAGGAGTGACGTTGATCGGTGAGCGTTGAAAACCGATACTGTGAGGTGTAAACGTTATTCGGGTGAACGTAGAAAACCCGGTTGTGATAGTGGATTTCTCCCCGGGAGTGGGGAGCGGAGACGTAGGACGGAAGGTCCGAACTCCGTGATCATATCGTGTGTTTGTGATTGCATTGGCGTTCTTATTCTTGTTTTCATATCTTATATCGCCTTTGTGTATTGCTCATCATATTACCCTATCACTTGTGTAGATTGTTTATTTTACCCTTGTGTTGTTTATATATCCTTGCATATATACATATTCATCATATAGGATATATCTCTTTGTTGTTCATATTACTTATCCTAGCTCATATACATTGTTGTATTTCATACTTGCTAGGATAACTTGTGAATTAGTTTTAATTGGCATATAATCGGATTAGGTTAGCATAAGACCCTAATCACCCCCCCTCTAGGGTCTAACAATCTCTTCAGCTGTCGTTAGAGCATACGCCACTAATTCAGCATGTTCATATCTTTGAGGAGGTTTGATCTGTCTCCTCTCTCTGCCAGTGGCTATGGAATAAGGTTCTTCAGTCTTAGCATCATCATCATCTGAGCCTGGATCATATTGCTCTTCTACAACTGTAGGAGCAATTTTTATAGATGATTTTTGAGAAGTCTCTCCCTCGAGCTCCACCTGAAGCTCCACCTTATCCATGATCTTCTCTACATTTCCTGTAGACTCAACAGAAACCTTCCCATGATCAAGCATATATTTTTCATTAAAAGTAACATCTCTACTAATAATGAATTTAGGAGAATCAGGTTCAAGACTCCACAAATGATAGCCTTTAACGCCATCAGCATAACCAATAAATATGTATTTCTTAGCTCTAGGCTCAAGCTTACCCTCTCTAACATGATAGTAAGCGGGACATCCAAATACCTTTAAATTTGAATAATCATTTGGTTTACCTGACCATACCTCATTTGGAATCTTGTGTTCAATGGTTGTAGAAGGAGACCGGTTCACCAAGTAACAAGCTGTGTTAACAGCTTCAGCCTAGAAGTCTTTATCCAACCCAGAGTTTGAGAGTATACACCTAGCTCTCTCCGTCAATGTTCTATTCATGCGTTCTACCACCCCGTTTTGCTGAGGAGTGTGCCTGACCATGCGATGTCGTACGATCCCAGAATTTGAGCAGAACTGATTGAACTCACCACTACAAAACTCTAGGCTATTATTTGTTCGGAGACGTTTAATCTTCTTTCCAGTTTGATTCTCAACAAGTACTTTCCACTTCTTGAAAGTTTCGAACACCTCGCTTTTGCGCCTGGGAAAGTAAACCCAAACTTTCCTGGAAAAATCATCAATAAATGTCAGAAAATAAAGAGCACCACCTTTGGATGGAACCTGAGCAGGTCCCCACAAATCTGAATGGATGTAGTCAAGAGTGTCCTTCGTCGTATGTGAGCCAGTCGAGAAGCTGACCCGAGTTTGCTTCCTAAACACACAATGCTCACAGAAAACCAGTAATGATGTATGGTCACCATAGAGTAAGCCACGTTTACTCAAAATAGTCATCCCCTTCTCACTCATGTGGCCTAAGCGCATGTGCCACAACTGAGTAGTATCCCTATCAGCATTAGAAGATTCACCTGCAGAGCCTGTCACCGTACTGTCTTGGAGAACATAAAGACTATTCACCTTACTACCTTTCATCACAACCAATGAACCCTTAGTAACTCTAAGAGCTCCACCTTCACTAGTGTAAAAACATCCAATAGAATCCAAAGAACTCAAAGAAATCAGATTTTTCTTTAAGTCCGGGATGTGTCTCACATCTGACAAAGTTCTCACTACCCCATCGTGACACCGGATGTGAACTGTACCAATGCCAATTGTCTTGCAAACTGTATTGTTGCCCATCAAAATTGATCCACCTCTTATAGATCTGTAAGTAGTGAACCAATCTTTATTTGGACACATATGAAAAGACGCACGTGTATCCAAGATTCATTCTCTATCGGAACAGCCATCCAAGGGACATACTGCAAGAACCGTCTCAGCAACAATGGCAGTATCAGCCTTTGCCTTATTAGCTGAATCTGAGGTTTCACCACACTGGTTGTCTTTCTTCTTTAGAGCATAGCATTCTGACTTGTAATGCCCTTTCTTGTGACAGTAAAAACACTCCACATTTTTCTTGTTTTGGGCTGACCTAGACTTTGAACGATTTCTGGATTGCCCTTTATCACCCTCTCTGGTCTTCATTCTACCTCTGGCTAGTAGACCATCAGCCTGCCTATCGGTACCTCTCCCATTCAACTTTGTTCTTAACTCAGCAGAATCCAAAGAGGCCTTTACATCCTCAAGACTTATGGATTCTCTTCCATACAACATAGAGTTAACAAAGTTTTCATAAGAGTCAGGTAAGGAACAAAACACAATGAGAGCCTGGTCTTCATCATCAATCTTAAGATCCAGGTTTTTCATATCCATGACAATTTTATTAAATTCATCAAGGTGTTCCTGAATGGGTGTACCTTCCTTCATCTTCAGTGTGTATAGCCACTGCTTCAGGTGTAATCTCGTATTAAGAGATTTCTTCAAGTAGAGACTTTTGAGTTTTGACCACAACCCCGCTACCGTTTCCTCATCGGCAACTTCACAAAGCACATTGCCGGATAGTGACAATTGCAAGGCGCTGTGAGCCTTTTCGTCCATCTCTTCGATCTCGGCACTAGTCATATCTTCTGGGTATTTCCCATCGATAGCTTTAACGGTGCCTTCATGTCGCAACAAAGCCTTCATCTTTATTCTTCATAGGCCGAAATTGTTCTGGCCATCGAAGATCGACACCAAGAACTTCACAGAAGCCATTTTTGGAGGATTGAAAGCTGTCCTAGAACCGAGAAGCTCTGATACCAGTTTGTTGGGATAAATTAACACAAAGCCAAAAAATAGAACAATCACAAACACAATATTTACGTGGTTTGATCAAATTGATCTACGTCCACGACAAGAGGGGAGTTTTACTATATTCAATCTCTCAATACAACGCACATACTAAATTTGACAGGACTTTCTATTGTGTTGCTCTCTCTATCTCAGGTTATAAACACACAGAGAGTTTTTAAGAAAGAATGTGAGATTGTAAGAATCCAACAGGGGGCCACCTCAATTTGACCTCTCTACTTCCGAAATGAGGGCGACATCAATATTTCAAGGCTGATGTTTCTTCGGCTCAAATCAGTCGCAGTTATTGAAAACTTAAGAGAATTGAAGTGAAGGCAACATTGACAACAACCTCTCTTTCATTTTCTTCTAGCCGCAATTGTTGAAACAAAAAAACGTTGGAGAAGAGAATGCTATAAAATCTCTTCTTTGATTCTACAATCAAAGATCGGGTCCCACCAGAGATTTGAAATGGGTCCCACCCATTTTTGGATTCAAGCCATAAAATCAACACGAAACGTCAAAAATATTGCAACAATATCTCACTGAGCCCATTAAAAAAATAAGAAAAGCATATGGATAGTATAAGACAATTAAAAAAAGTGATTATCAAGTACCTATATAGCAGCACCTTAAGAAAGAATAAAATACTATCAAACAATAGCCATTTAATAAGAATATCCTCTCTAAAATTATTCGTAAAGTAAGTAACAAATAACTAAAAATGCAAAGCTAGTAACTTTCTTCGGCTCTAAGAGATCTATATAGCATCATTATCAGCAACTACTCTACCTTTTCAACCAGCTGAATCTGCAATAGTAATAACATGTTAAATAATTGCTAACTCAATTCTTTATGTAGTATATAACAATAAGTGGTACCTTTGCAATATTCTTCAATGGTTCTCCATTACATATCAGTTATTTTTGACGCAATAGCTATCTTACTGAAGTCTAAAATTGTGACGCTTCTGTTTTCACACATGGCTGCAGTCCAAGGTAAACCCAAAGATGTCAAACCTGCCATGCACCCACACTGTGCAACAACAAGTTTCACCAATCACAGTAATATCCTCTAGTGGGATCAAATAAAATCGTAGGTACAAAACAGGCAAAGAAGTAGAACAATAATAATGGACATGATAAAGAGGATGATATCTCATAAATAAAGGTCATGTCTCAACTGAAAATAAACTAAAATACATATGGAGCCTGAAATAACATACAATATCTCAACATGAATCAGAATGGAAAGTCGAACTAAGGCACATTGCCTTTACAAAATGAAACCAAACTCTAAGTCTAAATAAAATTTAAAACTACAGTGGAGCTTCTAACAAATCTCTCGGGATGGCGACTTTGCAAGAACTCCGTCATCCTGCGGCTCTCCGGAACTCCGAGCTACCTGAAAGGGTGTTTCTAAAAGAAAAAGAAACAACAACAAGAGCGTCAGAGTGCTACAGCAAGATTACCCTCATCCACCACCAGGGGAAGGGCTGCTAGGATAGAGTGGAGGCTCTATCTATTAAGCATAGTCTACCTATATCATTTTTCCCGTATCTAGCGGAATTAATATTCAGACACCTACAAAACGAGGCGTAGTACGTCGAACGAAATAATCCAAACAAGGAAACCCTCATGTATATACCATATGTCCCGAATCATAAACATCTAAACATTAATACCGAAATAAGAATAAACAATCTAATGAAACCAATAATTAAAGATCCATAACACGAGACTGGTACGTCGAACGAAATAATCCAAACAAGGAAACCATCATGTATATACCATAAGTCTCAAATTATGAATCTCTAATCATTGATCCCAACTAAGAAAAAAAAAGACAGTATAAGAAATAAGATATCAACACATCGTATTTATAATATCTTCCACAATCACTGGAGATATAGAATAAAATACCAACACATAATTTTGTATACTTTCAAAAGTAACGTATCTCAGTTATATAGTTCACTGATAGGTCGTATTTATAATCGACATCTGTCATACTTAGGCTATTAAGTAATTGTCTCAATGCGATGGACTACCCAATAGGTATCCTGAACTATGTACATGGCTCATTAGTCTCATCGCGATCTCAGGGCATAACATGAGTGCGGGACAGACTACCAAATAGACATCCTAGAAATACGGCTCATGAGCCTCATCGCACCCTAGTACGGGATGGACGGTAAGATCAAATCTCCTAAAATCCGACTCAATGGCCTGTACATTGTTGAATATAATTTCTCCATGATAATGTTTTGATGATAACAATTTATATTGTGTGTGCACTAACTTTCATATGCAGATTTCAATATCAGAATATACACAAGTGCAAGTGGATATCAAGGCATTTTGAAGTAAAGAAAATGAAGAACAAAAGATAATGTATTTGAATTTTTCTTTGCTTAGAATATTTGTACAAGCCTTGATCACACACACACGCACACACACACAATTTTAGAACACACTAACACAGGCTTAGTGTGTTGGTTAACTATAGAAATCCCCTATGTTAACCATTAGAATAATAGTTAAAACTTAATTATAAAAACTCATTATTTCTGAATTTTTGATCTTAATAGTCGACTAATTAGGATAGTAGTCGACTACTCATGTATATAACTCAAATACAAGTTTCTGTCTGTTTACAGTATAGTCGACTAATTAACATTATAGTCGACTACTAAAGAAAATGTCAGTTTTCAAGTTTCTGTCAAATTACAGTGTAGTCGACTAATGAGAATTATAGTCGACTACTGAGAACATTTTCCGAAAACACAGAGTCTGTCTGAACTCAGTGTAGTCGACTAATGACTACAGTAGTCGACTACAAGAGACAGTTTTTCAGTTTTCAGAATTTGAATATCTGACAGTTTTTGGCCGTTTTTAAACGTTTTCAAACTTTAAAAACTTGTCTTTTCAAGGGGTATATATAGGTTATTTGTTCAGAAAAATTGGAAAAATATACATACCCATAAGCTTTGATTCTTGAGCAATTTCCTAAGTGAAAAACATTCTGATTTTCTGAAAAAGAAGAGTTTCTGAAATTGCCTATATACTTTCATCAAAAACAAATCAATTAGGCAATTTTACAAAGATTAAAAGAATCCTAAGCCACTGCTGCACATTATTACACATTCAAGGCTTATAGGATCATTGTGTTCTTCTTCAACAAGTTTTCTCTCGGTTGTGAGAGGGTTAGTCTCTTGGGTTAGAGATTGGTGTTCAAATTGACAAGGAGTTTGTCAATTGGTGTTGCAATTTGCAGGAACTTGCAAATTGGTCAGGTTTGCATTTGATTTTGTAAGTTTATTCAAAATCATAGTGAAAACTCTCAAGCGGGATTTGCTTGGGGACTGGATGTACACCAGTTTGGTGGAACCAGTATAAAATCCTTGTGTTTGTGTTTGCAAATTTCTGAGATTGCCATTTTTTCTTTGCAATTTATTATCTACTTTGCAATAATTTTAAAAGAACACTATTCACCCCCCCTCTAGTGTTCAAGTGTATCTATTTCAGATCCTACATTTGGTATCAGAGCAAGGTGAAAGATGGCATTGTCAAATACATCACAATTCAAGGAAGGTCACTCTACAAATCGTCCTCCAATGTTCGATGGCACGAACTACAACTACTGGAAGTGTAGGATGAAGATCTATCTCCAATCTCTTGGCTACGAACTTTGGAACGTCGTTGAAACAAAATATGAGAAACCAACAACTCCTTTCGCGGAATGGACTACATCTCAAAGGAACAATGCGAATTTGGATTCTAAAGCAATGAATGCCTTATTTTGTGCACTTGACAAGAATGAGTTCAATAGGGTGTCAACGGCCACATCCGCATATGATATTTGGCACACACTCGAGGTAACTCATGAAGGTACTACTAAAGTTAAAGAATCTAAAATTTCTGTTCTTGTGCACAGATTTGAATTATTCAAGATGAAGGAAAATGAGACTATTGGAGAAATGTTCACAAGATTCACCGACATCACAAATTCTCTTATTGGTCTTGGAAAAACATATACTCAAGTGGAGATGGTAAGAAAGATACTTCGTTCACTTACTCCACAATGGGAAAAGAAAGTTACCGCTATTGAAGAAGCCAATGATTTGTCAACTCTTACGGTTGAAAATCTTATTGGTAATCTTATGGCATATGAAGTACAACTTGAAGATAGGAAGAATGATGAAGAATCTAAGAACAAGAAAGTTCTTGCATTTAATACTACTTCAGATAAAGAAGATTCAGATGATAATGATGAAGAAATGGGCATGTTTGCACGAAAATTTCGAAAATTCATCAAAAGAGGTAATTTTAAATTTAAGAATTCAAATTCAACTAACCCTCTTTGTTTTAAGTGTAATAAACCAGGGCATATGAAGAAAGATTGTCCAATGTTGAAGAATAAACAAAAATCAAGTTATTTCAACAACTTCAACAATATTCAAAATAACAAGAAGAGGAAAGCAATGGCGGTCACTTGGGATGATAGTGATGAATCATCCTCAGATGAAGAAATTGAAGAAAAGGAAAGTGCTCACATGTGTTTCATGGCACAAGATGATGTAAGTGAAAATGAAGAGCTTTTAGATGCTTTTAATGAATTATATGAAACTTTTATAAGATTAAAAATTTCACATAATTTTCTTAAAGGTGAGAATAAAAGGTTACGTGAAGAAATTTCAGATTTAAATTCCTCTACTTATACTAATTCTCAATTAGTTGAATTAAAAGAAGAAAATTTTTCTTTACTAAAAGAAAATGATAATTTATCTAATGAAAATAAATATTTAAAATCAGAATGTAATAAGTTAAATATTCGAATTAATAGTTTAGATAAAGATATTTCTTCTTTTAAATCAAGATATGAAGATATATGTTTAAATGTAAGCAAATTTAATAAAGGAAAAGAAAATCTTAATAATATTCTTTCTTTTCAAAGAGAATCACAAAAGACAAAAGGATTAGGTTTTCAAATTAATAAAAACAAATCAAAGAATACAATTTTTGTAAAACCTTCTTGTGATTTGCATGATTATAAATATGAAAATTTGTATAAAAAGAAATCAAAATTCTTTTCTATTTGGGTTCCAAAAGAATTATCTTCTTTTAATAAGAATTTTTATATTTCTGATTTTATTAAAAATATTTGTTTATCATCTAATTATTTAAGTAAATCAAACTCTTCATGGGTTTGGTTTCCTAAAGGCTAATTTAAAGGACCCAACATAGTATGGGTACCAAAATGTAAATGTTTATTTTTTCAGGTACCCAAGAAAGATAGGTGGATTTTAGATAGTGGTTGCTCTAAACATATGACTGGAAATATTCAATTGTTGTCATCTTTTCAAAACAAGGATGGAGGTACCGTTACTTTTGGAGATAACAACAAAGGAAAAGTCATCGGTATTGGTTCCGTAGGTAATCCAAACAAACCTATCATTGATAATGTTTTATTAGTTAATGGTCTTAAACATAATTTACTAAGTATTAGTCAACTTTGTGATAAAGGTTATAAAATTGTTTTTGAAAAAGAATCATGCTTAATTTATGATATTGATTTAATAACCATTATTTTTAAAGGTTATAGAAAAAATAACATATATGTGTTATCAATGAATAATATTTCAAATGAACATTGTCTTATTGCATCATCTAATGATTCTATTTTATGGCATAAACGTTTTGGACATGTTAACTTTAAACATATGTCTAAGATTTCTAAAAATGATTCAGTAAATGGTTTGCCTAAGATGTCATTTAAAAATAATTTTTGTGATGCATGTCAACAAGGAAAAATGCACAAATCTTCTTTTAAATCTAAAAATATAATATCTACAAATAGACCATTAGAATTAATTCATATAGATCTTTTTGGTCCATCTAGAGTAGCATCTTTAAATGGAAGTAGATATGCATTTGTTCTTGTTGATGATTTTTCTAGATTCACTTGGGTAATTTTTCTTAAACATAAAAATGATGCTTTTAATGAGTTTTCTATATTTTGCAAGAAAATTCAAAATCAAAAATCAACTTCTATTATCTCTATACGTAGTGATCATGGAGGTGAATTTGAAAATGAATTATTTGCAAATTATTGTGATCAACATGGTATATCACACACATTCTCTTTTCCTCGAGCTGCTCCACAAAATGGAGTTGTAGAAAGGAAAAATAGAACCTTACAAGAATGTGCTAGAACCATGTTATGTGATAGTAATTTACCTAAATATTTTTGGGCAGAAGTCGTATCAACAGCTTGTTATGTATTAAATAGAGTTTTATTACGACCTATTTTAAAGAAAACATCTTATGAATTATTTTATAACAAAATTCCTAAAGTATCTTACTTTAAAGTTTTTGGTTGTAAATGTTTTATCTTAAATACAAAGGATAACTTAGATAAATTTGATTCAAAATCCGATGAAGGAATTTTTGTTGGATATTCTAATCACAGTAAAGCATATAGAATTTATAACAAAAGAACACAAGTTATTGAAGAATCTTTACATGTTTCTTTTAATGAAAGTTTTTCAAAAATACCTATTATACTAAATAATGATGATGATGTAATTGATACCATACAAGATACTCCTATGATAGATATTACAAAAGATGATAATCTACAAAATGATTTACCTAAAGATTTTGTAGAAGTTAAAAATCATCCACATGATTTAGTTATAGGAAATATATCTGACAAAGTAACTACTAGATCACATTTTAATTTGATTGCTCATAATGCTTTTATTTCAACTATTGAACCTAAAAATATAAAAGAAGCACTTCTTGATGATTCATGGATAATAGCTATGCAAGATGAACTTAATCAATTTACTAGAAATAATGTTTGGGATCTTATACCTAGACCTCAAAATAAATCCATTATTGGAACAAAATGGATTTTTAGAAACAAATTAGATGAATTTGGTCAAGTTGTTAGAAACAAAGCTAGATTAGTTGCTCAAGGTTATAATCAAGAAGAAGGAATTGATTATGATGAAACTTATGCACCAGTTGCACGATTAGAATCAATTAGGATTTTACTTGCATTTGCATGTTTTATGAATTTTAAATTATTTCAAATGGATGTTAAAAGTGCTTTTTTAAATGGTTTTATAAATGAAGAAGTTTTTGTAGAACAACCTCCAGGTTTTGAACATGAAAGTTTTCCAAATCATGTTTTTAAACTTAAGAAAGCATTATATGGTCTTAAACAAGCACCTCGTGCATGGTATGATAGATTAAAGAAATTTCTTTTAACTTCAGGTTTTGATATTGGAAAAGTTGATTCAACATTGTTTATTAAGAAAATAAATAAAGATATTTTACTAATTCAAATATATGTAGATGATATTATTTTTGGTTCTACTAACAATAATCTTTGTCAAGAATTTGCTAAGAATATGCAGGATGAATTTGAAATGAGTCACATGGGTGAACTAAATTTCTTTCTTGGACTTCAAATTAAACAATTGAAAGAAGGAATTTTCATCAATCAAAGCAAGTACGCAAAAGATTTACTTAAAAGATTCGGATTGGAAAATTCAACAAGCAAACCAACACCTATGAGCACTACAACATCTCTTGACAAAGATGAAAATGGTAAGAATGTTGATCAAAAGCTCTATCGAGGTATGATTGGATCACTTCTTTACATTACTGCTAGTAGACCTGATATTATGTTTAGTGTATGTTTATGTGCAAGATTTCAATCAAATCCTAAAGTTTCACATCTTAAAGCAGTAAAAAGAATATTTAGATATATTAAAGATACTACAAATTATGGTTTATTTTATCCAAAACATAGTTCTTTTGATTTAATATCATATAGTGATGCTGATTTTGCCGGATGTAAATCTGATAGAAAAAGTACAAGTGGAACATGTCATTTCTTAGGACATTCACTTGTATCTTGGTTTAGTAAGAAACAAAATTCAGTATCATTATCAACAACTGAAGCTGAATATATTGCTGCAAGTCTTGCATGTGCACAAATATTATGGATGAAACAAACTTTAACTGATTATGGCATAAATTGTCCCATATCATCTATTATGTGTGATAATTCTAGTGCAATTAATTTATCTAAAAATCCTATTCAACACTCACGTACAAAACACATTGATATTAGACATCATTTTTTACGTGATCATGTTCTTAAAGGTGACATATCATTAGAGTTTATACCTACAGATAAACAAATTGCAGATATATTAACAAAACCACTAAAAGAAGAAGTTTATGTTAAATTAAGAAGGGAATTAGGTATATGTTCAATTGAAGATTTAAATTAATTTTTAAAACAAAAATACATAAATTTAAACCTTAAGTAGTCGATTAATCTAACTTATAGTCGACTACATGCACAATTCTTACAAACTATTTTTCTGAAAAATCAGATTATAGTCGACTACTTACCTTTATAGTCGACTACTCAATGTAAAATCTTAAAAATACTCTCTGTTGATTACAGTGTAGTCGACTAATTCACATATTGGTCGACTACTCAGAGTTAAAAACTAAAACTTAACCTTCTATCTTTTACAGTATAGTCGACTATTTTGACTATTAGTCGACTACTAATTCTGAACCTTTAGTTTATTAAAAAAAGTGGATTTTTTATGTTTTAAACCCAATATCCAATAACCCTACCCGTTTTACTTTAGTAAAAATCATCTAAACCATTCATTTTTAACTGCACCAATCCTAACCATTCATCTAAAATTTAATCTTGACCCTACATTCTATTTACCATCTAATCTAAACCTTACATTATTAAAAGATAAATTAAAAAGCAAAAATAACCCACTAACTCTACCCAAAACCGAAAACCCATCTTCCCCATCTTCTTCTCTTCAGTTTCACCGATTCCAGGTTAGGGCTTTTCTTGTTTCTAAAATTTCCTCATCAATTTCTTTATTTGTCTTTCAATCTTGTCAAGCTATCAGGCTCATTAGTCGACTAATCCAGGCTATAGTCGGCTATTCTAGGGTTTCTACTGTTTGGGGTATACTTCTAAACTTGATCTTTCATTCTCTTGTTATTTATCTAGTTCATCATGTTTAGATCTAAGAAAGCTAAGCAAACTCACAGTTCTCTCAATGATGAAATCATTGTTTATTTAAGAAGTCCTGAATTATTGGAAGAATTTAACAGACTTTCAACTTTAGAAATTCTTACAGGACGATTTGTGAAGTTCGATGATTTCATCCCATGGAACTTTAGTTCTTATTTTGAAAATGTGGGCTTGCTTGAGTTATTTTCTGCTGAAAATAAGAAACCATCATACCCATTTCTTGTGCAACTGTTCTATACCAATATAGAACGTGTGGGTACAATTGGTGGTTCTGAAAAAATTAAAACCCTTGTTAAAGGAATGGAGATTGAATTAACTACTAAAACAATTGGTAAAATATTCAACATTCCTTATCAAGGAGTTTCTCTTAGCTCTGTTAGGATGAATGATTCAGACTTGCTATCCAATCACATATTTCTTCCAGGACATGGAAAACCTTTGAACAATTCAAACAAACTTCGTCCATTTCCTAGGTTCATTGCTCGTATCCTAGCCTATAACTTATTTCCAAAAACTGGAAGTTTTCATTTCATTTCCCTAGAATTAGCAAAAGCTATATATGCTATTATGGGAAATATTCAAGTTAATTGGGCTGAGGTTTATTTTGATAATTTTCTGACCATTCCTAGAGGATTTCTTCCTTATGGTGCATTCCTGACTAAGATCTTTGATAAATTCCATGTTGATCTCAAATCTGAAAAATCTGTTGTCCGTTCAATTGAATTTTTTGATTCAAATGCCCTAACTAGGATGAAATTGACAAATTTTGAAATCCAAGATCACAATCCTCAAAATGAACCTGTTCAAAATGAACCTGAACTTCAACAAGAAGATATTCCACAAACCTCAACTCAAGCTGGAGCCTCTTCAAGTCAACCTCCACCATTTCCTACTGAACCTTCATGTTTTTCAGACGTGCAATACAATACTTTGAGTGCACGTATCCTAGAACTGGAAACTGGTCAAAGAGCTATATATGCACAGAACAGATATATCATCAGCAATCAAGAAGACCTAATCAAAAAGTTTGAAGACTTGGACTCAAAGCTTAATTCATATTTTCAAGGCCAACAACCTCCTCCAGCACCTTAGGACTTGTTTCTGTTATTTGTCAAAACAATGTTGTCATTATGTTTAAAACTATGTGGTTGTGTTGCTATTATGTCAAGTTTGCTACAATATGACTGTATGTTAAGTTTGCTATTATGTCAAGTTTGCTATTATGTGTTAAGTTTTCTACTATTTTGGTTAGTTAATATAACTGCTATATATATTTTAAACAGATCATGGTGATGAACATTATGGAACTTGTGGTCTTTATGGCAAGTCTTTGCCTACCAATATGGATGGGTGAAGTTATGGACTATGTTCATAACCTTGATGATTTGTTTGAAGTGTTAGCTCATGTTGACGAAATTATGTTATGTTTAGGTTCTTCTTCTTTTTGTTGATAACAAAGGGGGAGAAATAGTTAAGTTTTATATTTTTTATTATGAATGTTAAAAACTTTGCATATATGCAGGGGGAGTAAGTATTACATGTTTTAAAATTTAATATGATTCATAAATTATTTGTTATCATCAAAAAGGGGGAGAATGTTGAATATTATTTCTCCATGATAATGTTTTGATGATAACAATTTATATTGTGTGTGCACTAACTTTCATATGCAGATTTCAATATCAGAATATACACAAGTGCAAGTGGATATCAAGGCATTTTGAAGTAAAGAAAATGAAGAACAAAAGATAATGTATTTGAATTTTTCTTTGCTTAGAATATTTGTACAAGCCTTGATCACACACACGCACACACACACAATTTTAGAACACACTAACACAGGCTTAGTGTGTTGGTTAACTATAGAAATCCCCTATGTTAACCATTAGAATAATAGTTAAAACTTAATTATAAAAACTCATTATTTCTGAATTTTTGATCTTAATAGTCGACTAATTAGGATAGTAGTCGATTACTCATGTATATAACTCAAATACAAGTTTCTGTCTGTTTATAGTATAGTCGACTAATTAACATTATAGTCGACTACTGAAGAAAATATCAGTTTTCAAGTTTCTGTCAAATTACAGTATAGTCGACTAATGATCATTATAGTCGACTACTGAGAACATTTTCCGAAAACACAGAGTACAATACTTTGAGTGCACGTATCCTAGAACTGGAAACTGGTCAAAGAGCTATATATGCACAGAACAGATATATCATCAGTAATCAAGAAGACTTAATCAAAAAGTTTGAAGACTTGGACTCAAAGCTTAATTCATATTTTCAAGGCCGACAACCTCCTCCAGCACCTTAGGTTTTGTTTCTGTTTTTTTTTTTGGTTAAAACAATTATGTTATTATGTTTAAAACTATGTGGTTGTCATTATGTTTAAAACTATGTGGTTGTGTTGCTATTATGTCAAGTTTGCTACAATATGACTGTATGTTAAGTTTGCTATTATGTCAAGTTTGCTATTATGTGTTAAGTTTGATACTACTTTATTTAGTTAATATAACTGCTACATATTTTAAACAGATCATGGTGATGAATAGTATGGAACTTGTGGTCTTTATGGCAAGTCTTTGCCTACCAATATGGATGGGGGAAGTTATGGACTATGTTCATAACCTGGATGATTTGTTTGAAGTATTAGCTCATGTTAAAGAAATTATGTTATGTTTAGGTTCCTCTTTTTGTTGATAACAAAGGGGGAGAAATAGTTAAGTTTTATATTTTTTATTATGAATGTTAAAAACTTTGCATATATGCAGGGGGAGTAAGTATTACATGTGTTAAGCTTTAATATGATGCATAAATTATTTGTTATCATAAAAAATCATTATTTCTGAATATTTGATCTTAATAGTCGACTAATTAGGATAGTAGTCGACTACTCATGTATATAACTCAAATACAAGTTTCTGTCTTTTTACAGTATAGTCGACTAATAGAGATTATAGTCGACTACTGAGATGTTTGACAGAAACATAAGTTTCTGTCTTTTTACAGTGTAGTCGACTAATGACTACAGTAGTCGACTACTGAAGAAAAATATAAGTTTTCAAGTTTCTGTCTGAACTCAGTGTAGTCGACTAATTATCATTATAGTCGACTACTGAGAACATTTTCCGAAAACACAGAGTCTGTCTGAACTCAGTGTAGTCGACTAATGACTACAGTAGTCGACTACAAGAGACAGTTTTTCAGTTTTCAGAATTTGAATATCTGACAGTTTTTGGCCGTTTTTAAACGTTTTCAAACTTTAAAAACTTGTCTTTTCAAGGGCTATATATAGGTTATTTGTTCAGAAAAATTGGACATGCATACATACCCATAAGCTTTGATTCTTGTGCAATTTTCCAAGTGAAAAACATTCTGATTTTCTGAAAAAGAAGAGATTCTGAAATTGCCTATACACTTTCATCAAAAACAAATCTATTAGGCAATTTCACAGAGATTAAAAAGAATCCTAAGCCACTGCTGCACTTCATTACACAATCAAGGCTTATAGGATCATTGTGTTCGAACTTCAATAAGTTTTCTCTCGGTTGTGAGAGAGTTAATCTCTTGGCTTAGAGATTGGTGTTCAAATTGGCAAGGAGTTTGTCAATTGGTGTTGCAATTTGCAGGGACTTGCAAATTGGTCAGGTTTGCGTTTGATTTTGTAAGTTTATTCAAAATCATAGTGAAAACTCTCAAGCGGGATTTGCTTGGGGACTGGATGTACACCGGTTTGGTGGAACCAGTATAAAATCCTTGTGTTTGTATTTGCAAATTTCTGAGATTGTCATCTTTCTTTGCAATTTATTATCTACTTTGCAATAATTTTAAGAGAACACTATTCACCACCCCTCTAGTGTTCTAGTGTATCTATTTCAGATCCTACATACATGTGCAGAGCAAGGTGAGCACTACCTCATGTAGTACTGAACTGAGCTCATCAACGATATCCACCTCATATAAATCTTTGTACCTCTGGCATGTCGATGCACTATCCCATATAATACTGAGCTATGCTCATCAATGATAGTTACCTCATGTATAAACCGTGTATATCTGGTGTGTCGACGCACTATCTCATATAGTACTAAGCTGTGCTCATTAACGACATCCAACATGTATATAAACTATATCTAATTCAAATATGATCAAATTAAAATTTATCATAATCCCATTGGTATTCTTAAATGTATAACATAACATATTCATGACTATACGTATAACATCAAGCGGCTCAAAACTCCGCGAACGCACCTCAAAACGGCGCAACACAGCTCCACAAAACGAGCAGGAAAAACATACGTGATATCTGTTAGTAAAACAAGCATATCTTTCTCTAGGAAAACTATTTTTATAAATGGTTTTGTGTTTTGGAAACTAAATTCACACATCTTTCAGATGACATAAGTTTGGTTCATTTGGAGTTCATTTGTTATCCCAAATCTTTAGTTAAACATTATATATGTGCAGCCGTTTTTCTACAGGACATATTGTTAGTAAAAAGATTATATCTTTCTCTATACAAATGATTTTTAAGATTTATCTTCTGTTTTAGAAACTAGTTACATATATCTTTCATTTGGCACTAGTTTGGTTAAATTTGGAGTTTATTTTCTATTTCGAAATCTTAGTTAAATATGATACAGTTGCTGTAGTTTTCTGCAAAAAATATTTATTTAGTACATCACTTAAATTTCTCATATATAAATGAAATTATGAAAAACCCTAATGATCATGATCATGATACTATCATAAACAGCAATAAAAAAATTACTAATCTAGCATTAGTTTATGTTTTAACATCAAAAATTTAAATTTTATCACATCATGTTAAGATTCAAGCATGAAAACACATATTCAACATCATATTAAACATCTAACTAGTTATTTAACTATGGGGAAGGGTTTAGGTAAAGATAATCTTACCTTAGACGTTGTTCTAAGCCTCTGAAATAACCAGCAACAAAAAAGAAGTGCAACCAAGCCATTTTCCCCTTGCTACACGTTGATGATCTCGCCCTCGTGTCGATATTTGCTTCACAAAGCTCTCAAAATTTTCAACTTTAGCGCTAGGGATTTAGAGAGAGGAAGAGGAGATGCTAGGGTTTGAAACTCTGATGTAAGGATATAAATTTTCGTGAAAACACATGATTATATATATGCAAACCCGAACTAAACCCGTTTGACCCGAACCAGGAATCCTAATATGACTAGGAAAATAATCTTCGGTATTTTGGCCATAACTTTCTCATCCGATCTCAGAATAAGGTGATTAAAGTTTGTTGTAAATATGTTGAAAAGACCTACAACTTTGGTCTTTTGAGTTTTTTCAGATTCTAAGTGCATCATAGTGTAAAATCTATAAACTCTTAACTAGTCATTTTTCCCAGATTTTTCTCGTGCATGTTTTGTGCATTTGCACTCATATTTTCATATATATGTATCGAATTGATCTCAAATCAATTCCTAGCATACTAAAATATCAATAAACGTTATTTATCATGATATAACATTTTTATTATTATATTTCACAATAATTCAGAATTACGGGGTTTTACATTCTTCCCCCCTTAAAAGAATTTCGTCCCCGAAATTTCACATTCGTATCTTAGAGATTATTAATGCCAGAAAAGCACGTTGAGTGAATAATCCAGACAAGGAAATCCTCACATACACATCTCACATCATTAGTCTCCAGATATAAACATAGCAATATCTATATTTAACAATCTAAGATGCTAATATTTTCACTTAACCCCTAACTAAACGGAACTAGTACGTCGGGTGAAAAATCCAGACAAGGAACCCCCCCATATATATATCATGTGTTCCGAATGATTAGAAGTTAAGTGTCAATACCTCCATTCTAGCGTTAAATGTAAATATAACCATACAAATAATTACATACAAATAATCTTCGCGCTCCCGAGAATCATCCTCAATGTCTATACTTAACAGTCTAAAATGCAAATACCCCCACTTAACCCCTAACTAAATGGAACAAGTACATCGAGCGAAAAATCCAAACAAGGAACCCCTCATATATATACCATATGTTCCGAGTACTTAGGAGTTAAGTGTTAATACCATTATTTTAGCGTTAAGTATAAACATTACCATACAGGTAGCCACAAATCATAAACAAGTCATACTAAATTTAATTTACCTGCTCAAACAGGTGTGGATAGTCGCGACGTATATCCTCTTCGCGTTCCCAAGAAGCCTCCTCAGCTCCTCTCCGATTCCACTAAACTTTAACTAAAGGTATCAAATTGTTTCTCAACTTCCTGTCCTCCTTGGCAAGAATACATATAGGAATTTCAATAGTAGTCAGATCCTCCTGAATCTCGATCTCTGGTGCGTCTAATACTCGCTGCTCCTCCTCGTCGCGTAGGTGCTTCTTAAGCATCGAAACATGAAAAACATCGTGTATGCTCGACATGGATGCTGGTAGGTCTAGCCGATATGAAACAGCCCCAATGCGCTCAATAATCAGGAATGGTCCAATATACCTCGGGGCAAGTTTTCCTCGTCTGCCAAAACGCCGAACTCCCTTCATTAGTGATATTTTCAATAACACATAGTCCCCAACTTGGAACTCTAACGTTCGTCGACTATGATCTGCATAACTCTTCTGATGACTCTGTGCTACAAGAATGCACTCTCGAATGACTGCTACCTTCTCCGTAATTTGCCTCATAAGTTCTGGTCCAAGCAATAGGTTGTCCTCTGGTTCTGCCCAACAAATAGGTGATCTACAAGGCCTCCCGTACAATCCTTCATACGGTGCCATCCCAATAGTCGCTTGGTAGCTATTATTATAAACGAATTCGATTAATGGGATGTGGTCCTCCCAACTACCCTGGAAATCAATGACACATGCTCGCAACATGTCCTCTAATATTTGGTTTACTCTCTCCATCTGTCCATCTATCTATGGGTGAAACACACTAGAATAAGATAATCTTCTACCGAAAGAGTTCTGGAAGCTTCTCCAAAAATGTGTAGTGAAAACCGAGCCTCGATCTGACACAATCGTCTTTGGAACTCCATGTAATCTCACGATCTCCTGAATAAATATCCGTGCATATGTCTCTACCGTGTATGTCGTCTTTACTAGTATGAAATATGCTGACTTTGTCAACCGATCTACTACCACCCAAACTGAATCATTCCCCTTCTTTTATCTCGACAATCCTACAATGAAGTCCATAGAAATATCTATCCACTTCCACTCCGGAATGGGTAAAGGCTGTAGGGTTCCTGTCGGTCTTTGATGTTCTGCCTTCACGTGCTGGCAGGTAAAGCACTTAGCTACATATTCTGTAATCTCTCTACGCATGCCGCTCCACCAAAAATGTCTCTTTAGATCTTTGTACATCTTCGTTATACCTGGATGCACTGTATACCTGGTACGATGCGCTTCGTCGAATAAATCCTTCTTCAGCTGGGCATTAGCTGGCATTACTAATCGGCCCTTCATCCAAAGTCCTCCATCTGTTCCAACAGTCTAATAAGTCTTTGGCTCTTTAGAAATCTCCCCCTTTCGGGCTTGAATCCAAGAGTTGTCCAACTGAGTTCTGACCACTCTGTCACTCCAAGATGGCTGTACGGATAAAGCTCCCAAAAATGCACTGCTTCCGCCAATCTCCATTCTAAAGTCGAACTGGCTAAGTGTGTGGAGATCTCGATATAACAAACATCTCAGATCTACAATCCTGTGACGACGCTTCCTACTCAATGCGTCTTCTACGACATTCGCCTTCCCCGAGTGATACTGAATCGTGAACTCATAATCCTTAATGAACTCAACCCATCGTCCTGTCTCTGATTTAGTTCCTTCTGAGAGAAGAGGTACTTCAAGCTCTGATGATCTGTGAATACCTTAAACTGTACCCCGTACAGGTAGTGTCTCCATGTTTTCAATGCGAAGACCACTGCTGCTAGCTTCAAGTCATGTGTGGGATAGTTCTGTTCATACGTTCTCAACTAACGCGAAATGTATGCTACTACCCTCTGGGTCTACATCAAAACACCTCCTAGACCCGCTAACGACGCATTTGTGTAGACTACAAAGGTCTTATCACTGCTAGGAATGATTAAAACTGGTGCTGTAGTCAACTTAGCCTTCAAAGTCTCAAAGGTCTCCTGGCACTCTGTGCTCCAAACAAAAGGTACACCCTTTTTCGTAAGGCGTGTAAGTGATGTGGTTATTTTTGAGAAGTCCTGAACAAACTTCCTGTAATAGCCAGCCAAACCCAAAAAGCTACAGATCTCGGTAAGTGTCATCGGCGGCTCCCAATCAAGTACTACTGTAACCTTAGCTGGATCCATTGTAATGCCCTCTCTACTGATGACGTGGCCCAAAAATCTAACCTCGAATAGCCAAAACTCGCACTTGCTGAATTTGGCATTAGCTGGTGCTCCTGCAAAGTCTACAATGCTAATTGAAGGTGCTGCTCGTACTCTGCCTCCGACCTCGAATAGATCAGAATGTCGTCGATGAATACTATCACGAACTAGTCCAAGTATGGATGAAAAACCCGATTCATCAAATCCATGAATACCGTAGGTGCATTGGTTAGCCCAAATGGCATGACAAGAAACTCGAAGGACCCATAACGAGTCAGAAAGGCGGTCTTGGGAATATCCATCTCCCGAACCCGCAACTGATGATAGCCAGAACAAAGATCAATCTTCGAGAAGTGCTATGCTCCCTGAAGCTGGTCGAACAAGTCATCAATTCTCGGTAATGTATACCTATTCTGGATAGTGACCTTGTTCAACTCCCGATAATCTATACAAAGACGCATACTGCCATCCTTCTTCTTCACGAAAAGGACCGGCACCCCCCATGGAGAATGACTCCGGTGAATAAAACCCTAGGACAACAACTCGTCTAGCTGAGTCTGTAGCTCCCTCATCTCAGCAGGTGCCATACGATAGGGAGCTCGAGATATCGGTGCTGTGTCTGGCTGCAACTCGATGCAGAACTTAACCTCTCTTACAGGAGGTAGCCCCGGTATGTCCTGAAAGACATCCGGAAAATCTGAGACAACCCTAGTCTCACACAAATCAGCACTCCGATCTCTCAGCATCACCTCCTCGATATAGGCCAAAAATGACTCCGCAAACTGGTTGCCCTGTGAGGTCGCTACGATCAACTCAGACCCATCGGACACTCGCAAACTGATAGTTTTCGCAAAACAGTCAATACTAACATGGTAGGATGATAACCAATCCATACCGAGAATGACGTCAAAATCCAACATCCGCAAGACGATCAAATCTATGATAAACTCAGACTCATCTAGGCTAATGACACATCTCCTACAGATGTTCCCTAATAGAGATACCTCTCTTAAGGGAGTAGAGACGGACACCAAAATATCTAAATGATGTGCGACTAACTGGAGCCTATCCATGAAGGCATGAGATATAAAAGAATGGGAAGCTCCAGAATCGAACAAGATCCGAGCTGGAAAAGAGTTTACTAAGAAAGTACCTTCTACTATAGCTCCGCTCACACCATGATCACGTGGTACGACTGCATAAACTCTGCCAGTGGCTGGCGACTGCTGAACTGTCGATGGTGGAGTATACGGGACTATCTGTCCCTCGGGAATCTCCTGAATCGCGCGAATCTGGCCTACTGGCCCCTCAATCCTAGGAACAGCTGGCGGTGCCTCAATCCTCTGCTGTGGCTGTTGGCTGTAACCGTGGCCCTGCTGATGCTGACCCTGACCACTGTTCTGCTACTGACCGTGTCCTCAATTCTGCTACTGGCCCTAGCCTCTGCCCTACTAGCCTCCTGCTGGCGCACTGCGACAGTCCTTGGCCTTATGCCTGATCTTGTTACAGTTATAGCATGCACCTTGAATCTTGCGCTGCGGTGGTGCTCTCAAGTCATGTTGTGCTCCCTTCTTGAACTTGCCCTGCTGATGGTGATTAAAGTCCTTACCCCGCTGTTAGGGTCCTCCTAGTCCGGCAAAAGGTCTCTTGCCCTTGCCCTTGTCATTCTGCTGTCCAGACTTGTTGTTGCCCTCCTTGTTCTTCTGGAACATCGCAGTCTCTGTCTCCTACGATATAGCTGCATCTGCTACCTCTCGGACTGAACGGAATCTTTTGGAAACTAGGTAACGACGAAGACTTGGGCGAAGTCCCATAAGAAACATCTGCGCCTGGTGCTCTCCTGACTGCCACATGCCCGTGAAATGTAGAAGACTCATAAATCGGCTCTCATAGTCAGCCACAGACATATCTCCTTGCTCTAGCTTAGACAACTCTAGCTCTTTCCCGGCTCGTGTCGCGGAAGAGATGTACTGCTCGTCGAAGAAATACACAAAATCCTCCCAAGTGAGGGTCATCCGATGATCCGAAGTGAACTGAAGACTGTACCATCCTCCTGCATCACCCTTCAAGCTAAAAGCTGCCAGATGATCCGAAGTGAACTGAAGACTGTACCATCCTCCTGCATCACCCTTCAAGCTAAAAGCTGCCAGCCTCTGCTTCTGCACTGAGTTAACGTTAAGTAAATCAAGAATGTTACTCACGTCCTCCTTTCACTTGTGGGCCACAAGCGAATTTGATGATCCCTGAAACTCTGGCGCCCTCATCTTCTGGTAGCGCTCCACTAAACGGAGCCAAGCCTCTTGCTCTGCGGCTGCAACTGATGGTGGGGTGAGTCCTGGTGTGGTCTCTGGGGACTCCTCTGCGATGGGAATGGTTGGAATGTGACCTTCAGAAAATCCTCCGCAACGGGAATAGCTGGTGCTACTGGTGGTGTAATGTGATTCATCACACGCTCCTCAAGTGTTGCCATCCTAGCGGCTATGGGAGCCATCACCTGCTGCGGCTCGGGTGGAGCCTACTGCGGCTCGGGTGGAGCCTGCTACTGCTCGGTTTCTGGTTCAGTCTGTCCTTCTCCCTGAGTACGGAATCCTCTCTGTCCACGTCCTTGTCCGGCCATCTATACATTCGGAATATAAGGTACAATATTTAGACCTTAGGCAAAAGATATAACACATAACAATCAGAAAATCATATCACTTATCATTCACGTAAATACTTTTCAATCAAAGTATGATAGTCATAAAAAAAAATTGTAATTTTTGAGATATACGTATATATCATCCTCACTCATTCTAGAAATTCCTAGCGGACTCTATACATGAGATATACGTATATATCATCCTCACTCATTCTAGAAATTCCTAGCGGACTCTATACATGAATCCTAAGAAACTCTATACTAGCTCCATAAATTCCTAGCGGACTCTATACATGAATCCTAAGAAACTCTATACTAGCTCCATGACTCGACACAGGATGATCTTAAGGATACTAGAACTAGAGCTCTGATACCAACTATGACGCCCCTGTTTTCACACATGGCTGCAGTCCAAGGTGTACCCAGAGATGTCAAACCTGTCATGCACCCACACTGTGCAACAACAAGTTTCACCAATCACAGTAATATCCTCTAGTGGGATCAAATAAAAGCGTAGGTACAAAACAAGCAAAGAAGTAGAACAATAATAATAGACATGATAAAGAGGATGATATCTCATAAATAAAGGTCATGTCTCAACTAAAAATAAACTGAAATACATATGGAGTCTGAAATAACATACGATGTCTCAACATGAATCAAAACGGAAAGTCGAACTAAGGCACATTGCCTTTACAAAATGAAACTAAACTCTAAGTCTGAATAAAATTTAAAACTACAGTGGAGCCTCTAACAAATCTCTCGGGACGGAGACTATGCAAGAACTCCGTCATCCTGCGGCTCTCAAGAACTCCGACCTACCCGAAAGGGTGTTTTTAAAAGAAAAAGAAACAACAACAAGAGCGTCAGAGCGCTACAACAAGATTACCCCCATCCGCCCCTAGGGGAAGGGTTGCTAGGATGGAGTGGAGGTTCTATCTATTAAGCATAGTCTATCTATATCATTTTCCCCGTATCTAACGGAATTAATATTCAGACACCTACAAAATGAGACGTAGTACGTCGAGCAAAATAATCCAAACAAGGAAACCCTCATGTATATACCATATGTCCCGAATCGTAAACATCTAAGCATTAATACCGAAATAAGAATAAATAATCTAATAAAACCAATAATTAGAGATCCATAATACGAGACTGGTACGTCGAGCGAAATAATCCAAACAAGGAAACCCTTATGTATATACCATAAGTCTCAAATTGTGAATCTCTAATCATTGATCCCAACTAAGAAAAAAAAGACAGTAAAAGAAATAAGATATCAACACATCGTATTTATAATATCTTCCACAATCACTGGAGAGATAGAATAAAAATACCAACACATAATTTTGTATACTTTCAAAAGTAATGTATCTCAGTTATATAGTTCACTGATAGGTCGTATTTATAATCGGCATCTGTCATACTTAGGCTATCAAGTAATTGTCTCAGTGCGACGGACTACCATATAGGTATCCTGAACTGTGTACACGGTTCATTAGTCCCATCGTGATCTCAGTGCATAACATGAGTGCGGGACGGACTACTAAATAGGCATCCTAGAAATACGGCTCACGATCCTTATCGCACCCTAGTGCGGGACGGACGGCTAGATCAAGTTTCCTAAAATCCGACTCAATAGCCTGTACATGTGGAATATCGACGCACTACCACATGTAGTACTGAACTAAGCTCATCAACGATATCCACCTCATGTATAACTGTGTAAAGCACGCTTAACTTTGGAGTTTCTAAGAGTTGGGTTCCGGAAAAGAAGATGCATCTTGGTGGTATGAGTATTCCAATCAAATCTATCAATACTAATCACATCACCCTCTCAAGGGTTGGGGTATTACATAAGCATAGTCTACCTATATCATTTTCCCCGTATCTAGCGGAATTAATATTCAAACACCTACAAAACGAGACGTAGTACGTCGAGCGAAATAATCCAAACAAGGAAACCCTCATGTATATACCATATGTCCCGAATCGTAAACATCTAAACATTAATACCGAAATAAGAATAAACAATCTAATGAAACCAATAATTAGAGATCCATAACACGAGACTGATACGTCGAGCGAAATAATCCAAACAAGGAAACCCTTATGTATATACCATAAGTCTCAAATTGTGAATCTCTAAACATTGATCCCAACTAATAAAAAAAAAGACAGTAAAAGAAATAAGATATCAATACATCGTATTTATAATATCTTCCATAATCACTGGAGAGATAGAATAAAATACCAACACATAATTTTGTATACTTTTAAAAGTAATGTATCTCAGTTATATAGTTCACTGATAGGTCGTATTTATAATCGGCATCTGTCATACTTAGGCTATCAAGTAATTATCTCAGTGCGACGGACTACCATATAGGTATCCTGAACTGTGTACACGGTTCATTAGTCCCATCGTGATCTCAGTGCATAACATGAGTGCGGGACGGACTACTAAATAGGCATCCTAGAAATACGGCTCACGATCCTTATCGCACCCTAGTGCGGGACGGACGGCTAGATCAAGTTTCCTAAAATCCGACTCAATAGCCTGTACATGTGGAATATCGACGCACTACCACATGTAGTACTGAACTAAGCTCATCAACGATATCCACCTCATATAAATCTTTGTACCTCTGGCATGTCGATGCACTATCCCATATAATACTGAGCTATGCTCATCAATGATAGTTACCTTATGTATAAACCGTGTATATCTGGTGTGTCGATGCACCATCCCATATAATACTAAGCTGTGCTCATCAACGACATTCAACATGTATATGAACTATATCTAATTCAAATATGATCAAATCAAAATTTATCATAATCCCCTTGGGATTCTTAAATGTATAATATAACATATTCATGACTATACGTATAACATCAAGCGGCTCAAAACTTCGCGAACGCACCTCAAAACGGCGCAACACAGCTCCACAAAACGAGCAGGAAAAATAGACATGACATCTGTTACTAAAACAAGCATATCTTTCTCTAGGAAAACTATTTTTATAAATGGTTTTCTGTTTTGAAAGTTAGATTCACATATCTTTTAGATGACATAAGTTTGGTTCAGTTTGGATTTTATTTGTTATCCCAAATCTTTAGTTAAACATTATATATGTGCAGCCGTTTTTCTACGGGACATGTTGTTAGTAAAAAGAACATATCTTTCTCTATACAAATGATTTTTAAGATTTGTCTTCTTTTTTAGAAACTAGTTACATATATCTTTCATTTGGCACTAGTTTGGTTAAATTTGGAGTTTATTTTCTATTTCGAAATCTCAGTTAAATATGATACAGTTGCTGTAGTTTTCTGCAGAAAATATTTATTTAGTACATCACTTAAATTTCTCATATATAAATGAAATTATGAAAAACCCTAATGATCATGATCATGATACTATCATAAACAGCAATAAAAAAATTACTAATCTAGCATTAGTTTATGTTTTAACATTAAAAATTTAAATTTTATCACATCATGTTAAGATTTAAGCATGAAAACACATATTCAACATCATATTAAACATCTAACTAGTTATTTAACTATGGGGAAGGGTTTAGGTAAAGATAATCTTACCTTAGACGTTGTTCTAAGCCTCTGAAATAACCAGCAACAAAAAAGAAGTGCAACCAAGCCATTTTCCCCTTGCTACACGTTGATGATCTCGCCCTCGTGTCGATATTTGCTTCACAAAGCTCTCAAAATTCTCAACTTTAGCGCTAGGGATTTAGAGAGAGGAAGAGGAGCTACTAGGGTTTGAAACTCTGATGTAAGGATATAAATTTTTGTGAAAACACATGATTATATATATGCAAACCCGAACTAAACCCGTTTGACCCGAACCAGGAATCCTAATATGACTAGGAAAATAATCTTCGGTATTTTGGCCATAACTTTCTCATCCGATCTCAAAATAAGGTGATTAAAGTTTGTTGGAAATATGTTGAAAAGACCTACAACTTTGGTCTTTTGAGTTTTTCCAGATTCTAAGTGCATCATAGTGTAAAATCTATAAACTCTTAACTAGTCATTTTTCCCAGATTTTTCTCGTGCATGTTTTGAGCATTTGCACTTATATATTCATATATATGTATCGAATTGATCTCAAATCAATTCCTAGCATACTCAAATATTAATAAACGTTATTTATCATGATATAACATTATTATTATTATATTTCATAATAATTCAGAATTATGGGGTTTTACAGAAATACAAGTAAAATATGGAAAATTAATAAAAACATGAAGCTACTTCAAATATATCTACAAAATATAGCACCTATATCCAGCTAGCTCAAGAGTATCCAAGTCTTCTTCAACACAAATCTTGTTTGATCCAGGTACAACCATCATATTTTGAAGTCAATCCGCAGTGCGTACTAGACTTTGTACCATTCTCAGAGTCAATGAGCTCCTAAATGGGTCAAGGACTCGACCACAGATACTAAATGTAGACTCAGATGCCACTGAAGAGATAGGAATAACCAATATGTCATGAACCATTCGAGAGAGGATTGAAAACCTTGCACTATTTACTTTCTAATAAGCTAGAATATCAAAATTATTTTCACCGGCTTCAACATCTTCACTTAGAAATCTTTCCAACTCTGATTTAGTGTATGTATCTCCCTTTACAGCTTTCAATCTCTAAAACCGGATTCATAGGTGTGTTACCTGATTATCATCATCGTTATCAACATTATTTGAAGAAACACCATTTGATTGCCCACTTGCACCTATTTGAGCGCCATATTTATCTTCGTACTCATTATACAATGTAGATCCTATTACTTTGATAAATTTCACCTTTTCATTGCTTTCATGTTATCACGTGTATGTTCAAGTATAAAGGTTACAAAGTCTTCCTTGTTTTGAGGATCAAGAAGGGTTGCGATATAAATTAGTATCTCCATCTTCTCTCAACTTTCTCAATATTTATCATATTTATCTTGCATTCTATTGGTAATTATGACATAAGATAAATCTTCACTAGATTTTTAATTATTTAAATCACAAGCAACATTATCAACCTCTTGAATAAAGAAATTACTGGTCACATAAGAAGAACCAAATACACGTAATGTTAGTTTGTGAAATTTATCAAGTAAATTGCACAACCTTCTTACATTAGCCCAATCATCCTCCACCGACATTCCATGATTTTGATGCCCACATTTTAGTTTATATCTAAAGAAAGGATCTTCATTACATAGCTCTTAAAAGCTTTTTCATACTTCTTAGCAGTGACGAACATCAAAAACATAGAATTCCATCTATCACACATATCAAGGCATAAAGATGTACTAAATTTAAGTTTCTTTAGTTCAGCATAATGCTTTAATTTAGATAATATCAATGGTGATTGTGTTATATATCTAACAATTAAATGAACATAAGCAACTGAGTCTCTTAACTCTTTAAGTCCGTCATTAACTACAAGATTGATAATATGAGCAATGCATCACATGTGAGAAGATACTTTCCCCCTAATATTGTGCCTCCCCAATTGTTAAGCATTTTCTTCAAATATGTAACCTTTGTATCATTTAAGCTAGCATTGTCAACTGTGATAGTGAAAACAATCTCAATCTCGCAATCAACTAATATTATATAGTTATATAGTATATATATGTGTGTGTGTGTGTGTGTGTGTGTGTGTGTGTGTGTGTGTATGTTGTTTTTTGTTTGTGTTTGTTTTAAATCTATGTATTGAGACATAATTTCATAATAATATATCTATATGTGTTCTTAATTAATCATAATTTATGTTTGTTGATTCATTAATTTTTGGATTTATTGATTAAACATTTGATTTTTGAATCTTGAATCTTTGATTTTCATCTTTGGAATATTTTTTTATATCTTGGTGATATATCTATATTTGAGACTCTTGTAACACTTTTTCTTAATGATACATATATATGTGTTCACTTGGTCTCTTTGTATGTGAATTGAGATTAGCATGTTTCTATATATATGTTTTGCTCACATATTGATGCCTTACAATTTTCTTTATATATATGCTTTAAGGTATTTTGATAGGAGGAGCTTTTTTCCTATATTTGTTTATACTCACTTATGCTTATTAATAGGGGGAGCTTTCGCTCTCTTCATTCTTATTATTTTTTTTCTCATTTTCATGCTAACAAAAGGGGATAAACAAGTCTATTTATTTATTGCTTCCTATTGGTAAATATGCATGAGAATTACATTTTGTATATTCATTTAGTATCATTCATATTTCCTATACTCTTTGTGTAGATTGTTTGTTATCATCAAAAAGGGGGAGATTGTTCGGTCTCATGTTTATGAGCCTATCATCTAATCTAGTTTTGATGATTAACAAACAACTTCTAACATCGTTTGTCGAGTGTTTATGTTTGCTTGTTAGGTATTCTACATAAAGATCCTGCATTGGAGGTTGGTTAATTTGCGCGTTCATGATGATATTTAAAGGAGGTTGGAAGGAAATCAGAATGAAGCACGGTGTAATTCAAGCCAAAGTCATTATCGCTTCATCCATAACCAATATGAGCTACATTGAAGACCTATTGCTTGGGTATAATGTTTTAGGTCTATACTTTGTGTGTTTATACTTAGAGCTCAAATATTACACACATACACGTTTTTGGTTTATCGTTTTCAAGTTTAACCGTATAAATATGAAACAATAGATATATTGATATACATATACATTCGTTTCATCTTTGTTTTTGAAAATAACGTGTTTATGGATTAAAGACTTATTTACACTATTTTATATCTTTCCTCTAGTCTATTAATCTATTAAAAAGTATTGCAAAACTTGTTTGGATTGATTTCATCAAAAATCAAGTTTTAATAAGTTCGTGTATTTTATCGATTTGCAAAATAATGTGCTTTGGATTAAATACTTAATATAATTGTTGTACATCTTTTATAAAGTCAATTAATCCATTCAAAAGAAGTTTCAAACTTGTTTGAAATTATTTTGTCCAAAATTAAGTGTTTTGAGATTTCGTATTTTGACTGATTTTGCAAAATAACGAGTTTTCACAAACGGGGAATGATATTTCAAAATTTTCTTTTCTAACATGTTTATATCCATGTTTATAAATATTTTCCCAAGTTTCATAATTTTTAAAATTTATTTGCTATTTTTAAATACACTTTGAAACTTGTTTTTACTGTGCAAATAAGTCCCTATGCATGTTTTCAGTTGACTGACAAGGACCATCAGTCGACTGAAGAAATCGCCTGGAATTAGCATTTGTTTTAACTCAGTCGACTAATGCACCATCAGTTGATCAAAACAGCTCATCAGTCTACTGATAGTGCATTAGTCGACCGACGGGCTTTGAGCGGCTACCAACGGTCAGCTCATCAGTCGACCGATGAACCCATCAGTCGACTAACGGCTCTGTAACATCTAGTTTTTATTTTGCCTCATTTGAGAAGCTATAAAGACCCCCTTTTTCTTAGTTCTTTTACTAAGTTTTTATGGGTTTTACAAGAGTTTCCAAAGACCTTTTCATCAGTTTGTTTCCACATTTTTGTGCATTTGTTTTGTGTGAAAAGAGATTCACAAAGAGAGAACCAAAAATTCATCATTGAGGCTTCTCAACCTCAAATCTCAAATCCTCTTTGTTTATAGAGAAGTTTTTCTAAACTTATCTTCTAAATTATTCATATTTTGTTTTATATTTATATTTGTGCTAGATTGATTTAAGTTTAGTCTTTATTTCACTCTTTGATTGAACACACAACCTATTGAGCTTTTAGTATTTTACATTAAGTATAATTTGGGTTGTCGTGAGTGATTCCTTGAGTGTGAGCTTAAAATTTCCTTGAGTGTGAGCTTAAAATTCATTCTCATTCTTGTTAGAGAACAAATCCTTTGTATTTGTGCTTAATTATTGAGTGAACACGTTGTAATACACAAGGACACTTAGAAAAGTGGTTGGTGAGATATGTGGTCAATTCGAAGAGGAGTGACATCGATTGTAAATCCTATGGAGAGATAGTAATTCCGAGCACTTGAGGAAGGTGACACGGGCTAGGCCAACACTTAGAGGAGTGTATTGTGTATTGACAATTGTGTGAGTTGTAAACGTTTATCAGTGAGCATTGAAAACCGATTGTGTAGTATTTTTTGAGATAGTGGAGAATCTCCTCGAGGGTGAGAAGCGAAAATGTAGGTCGAGGGTGACCGAACTCAGTGAATAAATTTCTTGTGTTTGTGTTTGGCATTGGCGTGTATTTCTCTTATATCTTGTGCTCATTGTTTTTATCTCCTATTGTCATATTGTTTATCATTTTTTATCCTTGCATATAATTTGTTACATATCATATTTGCTAGGATATTAGTTAATAAGTTTTATTTTGACATTAATATCGGATTAGATTAGTAATTATCGTATTCATCCCCCTTTAGGGTACTTTCATCACCATCACAGTAATATCTTCTAGTAGAATGAAATAAAAACAGTGTAGGTACAAGCAGATATAAGAAATGTAAGAATATGAGGGACACAATAAGAAGAAGAGATATCATAAATAACTAAAATCATGTTCCAAAAGTATTAATAACAAGTCTCAACTGAAGAAAAAGATATGCGTCCAATAAACTAAAATAGGAGTAAATAATCTCAAATACAAGAGTCAACTGAAAAGTACACATGCTCTCAGTCTTTAAAATGAAATACAAGTCTATAAATAACCTAAACAACTACTAGTCTAATGTGGAGCATAAGCTGACTATCAAGAAATTGTGGGGGGGGGGTGATTAGGGTCACAAGACTATAATTGTGCAAAAAAATTAAGACAAGCAAAACACAATATCCAAAAGCAATCAATATAGAGGAGATAGAGTTAGGAATCGTTATCCTGTCACGCGTGATGTGTTAACGAGGTTCGGTCCGCTGACCTACGTCCCCGCTCCCCACTCTCAAGGAGAAATCCACTACACAACCTGGTTTGGAAGCCGGAACTTCTTCTACACAGCGATCCCCCTACGATCTCACACTACACAGTTGCTCTCACTAGATCACACTCCAACACAATTGATCTCTACAAGATCAAGCTCTCAAAATAGTAGAAATTGGTGTAAAAACCCTCTCTTTACAATGTCCATATGGAAAAGAGAAGATCACACTGAAGCTGGGATGTGAAACACAAAAACTCAGAAAGAAACATGTTTGAAAATTGAGCTCTGTAAAAACGTTCTCTGAAATATTTTGAAAGAGCTGGGATAATATGGAAGAAGAAAAGTATAGGTTTAAATAGAAAACCATAGCTGTTTGAACCCATACCCAATCCCCCAAAACCTGGAAACAAAACTGCGCTGAGATCATGTGAAATCGGCGCTGAAAAACTGTACTAGATGACCGTTAAACCTAAGCGGCGGTCGACCGTGACTTTTTCGCGGTCGACCGCAAGGCAGCCCTGAAACTCAAAAAACATCCAGAGAGTTCTACGGTCGACCGTGGGAAATTTCGAGCTCACGGTCGACCACGGCGGTCGATCGTGGCGGTCGATCGCAAACTGATAAACTCAAAAAAATAGGTTTTTGACTCACTTAAAATATTTGTAAAATATTCATTTGACTTCTGAAAATTGTGAAACTTTGTAAAATATTTTTAATACTAAAAATAAATTGTTAGATAGTATTTTGTGAAAAACGCTCAAAAATATAAATATGAAAACGTGTGTGTGATATCCCAATAGCTTCAAGTGAAATCGATAACTCTTTGCCTACATTCTAGCACTAGAGAGAAAATAAAAACTAGCTAATATCCTCACGATAATACAATTCTTGAGTCTTGATATAGCTTGAGTTGGATGAAGCTTCTAATTAAATTTGGTGTTCTTGAATAAACGTTGCTTCATCACTATGCCTCCTCCTCCTTTGGATATCATCGTTGTAGCGCATATTCCATCCAATCCTCCATTTGTGGTACTAACATGCTTGATATGTATATTAACTATATTATCACTCAATAAGCAATTAGTATCGATAATGGTGGTTGTAAAACATCATCAAAATATAAGGGCTAACAATCTCCCCCTTTTTGATGATGATAACCAACCATTATATAAGAGCAAAAATAAATATAGCTTATAGATAGGTGCTCCCCCTATCTATGAGCTCCCCCTAAATATATACAACAAATGAGGAGATTTCTCTTCCCCTTTGTCACGATAAAAAATGGGGTAAAGAGAAATGCATGCAAAATGCAACTAAACAAGCAAGCAAATAGAACTTTCACATATTGCATAAGCCCAAGCCATTTCTTATGCGATAAAAAGCATCTTCACCAAGAGGCTTAGTAAATATATCCGCTAATTTAGATTTTGTGTCAACAAACACTAGGGATACATCTTGTCTCTCTACATGATCGCGTAAGAAATGATGGCACACATTAATATGCTTGGTTCTAGAATGCAAAATCGAATTTTTGGAAATGTTAATAGCACTAGTGTTATCACAAAAGATTTTTATATTTTAAAAATTCAAATCATAGTCAACTAAGCTTTGTTTCATCCATAAAACTTGGGCACAACATAAGCCGGCGTCAATGTACTCCGCTTCCGTAGTGGACAATGCAACGCAATTTTGTTTCTTGGAAGCCCAAGAAACAAGTGAATTTCCTAAGAATTGGCATGTTCCATTCGTACTCTTGCGATCCACCTTACATCCGGCAAAGTCGGCATCACAAAAACCATTTAAATCAAAAGAGGTGTTCTTTGGATAAAATAAACCAAGATTAAAAGTTCCATTAACATACTTAATGATCCTTTTAACCGCAATTAAATGAGATGCCTTAGGAGAAGCTTGAAAACGTGCACATGCACACACACTAAACATGATATCGGGTCTACTAGCGGTGAGATAAAGAAGACTACATATCATACCTCGGTATAGTTTTTGGTCCACATCTTCACCACTCTCATCCGCATCAAGCTTGACACTTGTACTCATGGGAGTAGGTGCTTGCTTAGAATTCTCCAAATTGAATTTCTTCACCAATTCCTTAGCATACTTGCTTTGAGAAATGAATATCTCATCCTTAGTTTGCTTGACTTGGAGCCCGAGAAAGAATATAAGCTCTCCCATCATACTCATCTCAAAATGATCTTGCATAACCTTAGAAAATTCCTTGCACAAAGATTCATTAGTAGCACCGAAATTGATATCATCAACATATATTTGAACTAAAATGAAATCCATTTTTCCTTTTTCTCACAAAAGAGTGTTATCAATTGTTCCTTTTGAAAAACCATTTTCAACAAGAAAACTAGAGAGGCGAGCATACCAAGCTCTAGGAGCTTGTTTCAACCCATATAAAGCTTTTTGAACCCGGTAAACATGATTAGGAAAAGCATGATCTATGAAACCGGGAGGTTGCTCAACATATACTTCCTCATCTATAAAACCATTTAAAAGGGCACTTTTAACATCTATTTGAAATAATTTGAAATTTTTAAAGCTAGCAAATGCCAAAAACATCCTAATAGATTCCAACCTTGCAACCGGTGCAAATGTTTCGTCATAGTCTATGCCCTCCTGATTCCAACCTTGCAACCGGTGCAAATGTTTCGTCATAGTCTATGCCCTCCTCTTGATTGTATCCTTGGACAACCAAACAAGCTTTATTTCTAGTTATAATGCCATGTTCATCAAGTTTGTTTCTAAAAACTCATTTAGTACCAATAACACTAGTATTGTTAGGTCTAGGAACTAGTTTCCAAATATTATTTCTTTAAAAATTATTTAGTTCCTCATGTATAGCTAAAATCCAAAATTCATCATTTAAAGCATCATTAATCTTTTTAGGCTCTAGTTGAGATAAGAAAGCAACATTACCATACTCACTCAAGGCCTTTGTCTTTTTAGGCTCTAGTTGAGATAAGAAAGCAACATTACCATACTCACTCAAAGCTTTTGAGCGAGTAACAACTCCTTGTGAAGGGCTCCCAATTATTTGTTCCTTTGGATGGTTTGATGCGAATTTCTAAGCTTTAGAAAGTTCAACTTGTTCATGAGCATTGGAGCTATCCACATCCTTTTGTACTTCTATAGAGGGTGTATCATTGTTTTGTAAAAAGTCTAAACCTCCCTCAACATCATCATCGTCATCTTTCCTAGGTAAAACAACTTGAGAACCAACATTAGTCTCATCAAAAGTAATGTTTATAGAGTCTTCAACAACGAGAGTTCGTTTGTTGAAGACCCTATAAGCCTTACTTCAAGGTGCATATCCTAAGAAAATACCAACATCAATTTTAAAATCAAATTTGTCATGATGATCTTTTGTATTTAAAATAAAATATTTACAACCAAAGATACGAAAATAACCAATAAAAGGAGTTTTTTCATAAAATAGTTCATAAGGAGTTTTCTTAAGCTTTGGTCTAATTAAAACACGATTTAAAACATGGCAAGCCGTATTGACGGCTTCCGTCAAAAAATATTTTGGCAAATCAAAGGAATTTAGCATAGTGTGTGCCATCTCTTGTATGGTGTGATTTTTCTGTTCAACAACACTATTTTGTTGTGGTGTTCTAGGAGCAGAAAACATGTGAGTTATACCATGATGAGCACAAAATTCATAGAAAAAATTATTTTAAAATTCACTACTATGATCACTTCTTATTTTAACAACTTTCAAATCTTTTTCATTTTCAATTCTTTTGACATGATTAGAAAATTCTTCAAAACAATCATTTTTATTTGCAAGAAATATAGTCCATGTAAACCGAGAAAAATCATCAATAATCACAAATACATAGTGTTTGCCTCCAAGAGAGGTAACACGCATAGGACCAAATAAATCAAGATGAAGTAATTGCAAAGGTTTAGAAGTCGATACCTCATTGATGGATTTGAAAGAGGATTTTGTTTGTTTACCTTTGGCACAATCTTCACATATGGTATATTTGATGGTGCAAGTTAGGTAACCTTTTTACAAGATTTCTCTTGGACAATTTTGATATCAATTCCATGTTTGCATGTCCAAGCCTCTTATGCCAAATCCAAGGGTTTTCATCAATTGCCGCAAGACACTTCACATCTTGATTCACTAATTCATTCATCTCAAAAATGTACACATTAGATTTGCGATTAGCAACAAAAACAATTTTTCCATTCATACTAATAATGCATTTGTCCGGTTTAAAGGAAATATCAAAACCTTTATCACTCAATTGGCTAATGCTAAGAAGATTATGATTCAATCCATTTACCAAATAAACATCTTCTATAACGGGTGAATGTTTCTTACCAATAAAACCTATACCAATGATTTTACCTTTCTCACCACCACCGAAGGAGACGCTACCTCTTTCAATCCTTGATAGGGTTGTAAATAACTCTTTATTACCTGTTATATGATGTGAGCAACCACTATCAAAGTACCACATTTCTCTACGTCATGGCCGTGATGTTCCCTATAAAAGATGAAGGTGTAGTAACTTTAGGTACCCAAATCTTGGGTCCTTGGTGGTTAGTAAATTTAGTACCTTTGGGTACCCATGTCATGCCATAGAAATCATGATTATCTACAATATATGCACACAAAATTTCTCTTGTGTGTTTGAGCATGATATCTATGAAATCTATTTCTACCATGGTGATGATGATTAGCATAAGCATGAGTGGGTCTAATCCTACCACTCTCAATTTCTAATCTTTCAATTTTGGATCTTAATTGCTTATTCTCAAAATCGATATCTCCTAGCAATTCATCTTTTAGTGCAAGAGAGGTTTCTAGTTGTTCTAGATTGACATCACAAGAAGCATGCAACCTTTTAAAAGAAGAAAATTCCTTTGACATTCTTTTAAATTCAATGTTCAATTCTTCTAAAGTCGTAGCTAGATCACATTGCATGTAAAAGGATTCACTCTCGGTGTCGGATATTACCTCTTGTTCAAGGGCCATGAAACAAATGTTGGGATCATGAAGAGCAAGTTTAGCTCCTTCTTCATTACTATCCGAATCACTTGGTTCGGATTCCTCCCATCCGGCATACATAGCCTTCTTTTTCTTGTACTTCATGTACTTCTTCTTGAGCTTTGGGCAATCCTTAGCGATATGGCCCGGTTTATTGCATTCAAAACATTTTCCTACACGTGAAGAAAATTTGTTGTTAGAGCGGGGATTAAACTTCTTATTCATTTTTATGAGTCTAGAAATTCTTCTAGAGAGATGAGCCACTTCTCTAGAAAAATCAACTTCACTATCCGATGACAAAGAGGAGTTATCACTAGCTCCTTTGAGATCTATGGTCTTCGATTTTGGTGATGGCTCATCAACTTCCCGTGAGGGCACTTCCTCCTTGTCCTTTCCCTTGAGCTTCTTCTCTTGAACCTTGAGCTTGCCGATAAGGCCATCGAGAGGTAGAATGGTAAGGTCATAAGCTTCTTCTATCGCCATCGCCTTGGTTCCCACATCGGAGTCAATGAACAGAGAATCTTGTAGTTCGTCTCTTAAATAGTCAATTTTTTGTCAAGACCATGCAATTCATTGATAATATTAGTGAAGCGAGAAAATATAGCATTAATTGATTCATTTGGAAGCATTTGAAATAACTCATATTCATGCATAAGCCCACTAATTTTGGATTCCTTAACTTGGGGGGTTCCTTCATGTGTAATATATAATTTCACCCATATTTCGTATGCGGTTGCACACGTGGAAACCCTATTATACTCATTGGGGAAAAGACCACAAATTAAAGCATTCATAGCCTTGGTATTAAGATTGGCTTGGTGCCTTTCTCCATCGGTCGTAGTCCCGACTATGGGCTTTTCTACATATTTCTTTTCTATGAGTTCTAGGATATCAAGATCAATGCAATGAAGGTAAATCCTCATCCTAGCGTTCTAATAAGCAAAATTACTACCGGTGAAAAGTGATGGTCTAGTGGTGGATTGTCCCTCTAACATGTGCACATTCATTGAAGCCTCCATAAGATCTTTTCTCTAAGGTGATTAAACCAAAAACTAATATAGAGACCAAGCTCTGATACTAATTGTTGGAGGGGGGGGGGGGGGTGATTAGGGTCACAAGGCTATAATTGTGCAAAAAAATTAAGACAAGCAAAACATAATATCCAAAAGAAATCAATATAGATGAGATAGAGTTAGGAATCGTTATCCTGTGACGCGCGATGTGTTAACGAGGTTCGGTTTGCTGATCTACGTCCCCGCTCCCCACTCTCGAGGAGAAATTCACTACACAACCCGGTTTGGAAGCCAAAACTTCTTCTACACAGCGATCCCCTTACGATCTCACACTACACAATTGATCTCGCTAGATCACACTCCCACACAATTGATCTCTACAAGATCAAGCACTCAAAATTGTAGAAATTGGTATAAAAACCCTCTCTTTACAATGTCCATATGGCAAAGAGAAGATCACACTGAAGCTGGGATGTGAAACACAAAAACTCAGAAAGAAACAGGTTTGAAAATTGAGCTCTGTAAAAACGTTCTCTGAAATATTTTGAAAGAGCTGGGACAATGAGGAAGAAGAAGAGTATAGGTTTAAATAGAAAACCACAGCTGTTTGAACCCATACCCTGTAAAACCCCGAAAATTTGAATACTTTATGATAAATAATAATAAATATGTTATATATTTATAAATAATATATTATGATGTTTGAGTATGCTAGGAACTGATCTGAGATCAATTCAATGTATATATGTGAGTACAAATACACAAATCATGCACAAAGGCCAAGAGTGAGAATCTGGGAATTTTGACTAGTTGAGAGTTTTTATATTTCTCTCACTGATTCATTAATAATCTGGAAAAGTGTATAAAACCAACGTTGTAGGTCTCTTCAAGAGCTTTCCAACAAATCTTAGATCACCTTATTCTGAGGTCGTATGTGAAAGTTATAGCCAAAATACCAAAGAGAATGTTCCTAGTCAGACTGAATTTCCAGTTTCGGGTTTCGGGTTTGCTGCTATATATATACATGTTATATCACGAAAATCACCTCTTTTCTTCTGTTTTACAAACCCTAGCAGCCCCCCCTCTTCTCTTCCAAACCCTAGATCCGTTCTTGGAGGATTTTGGAGGAGTCGACGCGAGATCCATCGGTGTTCAGCGAAGGAGGATCATTCTCACTTGTTTTTGGGAGTTCATCTACACCCAAGGCGAGTAATTTCTCACCCAACCCCCCTTTTTGTTTTCATGTCAAGAACTGAGTTTTTATTGGTTTTTATGGAGCCAAATTCGTATTTTAAAATAGCTAATAGAGTATTGTGGCATAGAATATGGATTTGGGATTTTATCTGTTTTAAAAACTCACCAACGTTTTCTGTTAACAGATCTAGATCTGAAAATACCTAGGAAAGGAGTAAAAACCCTGTTTTTATTATTAACGATGAGTAAATCATGTTTATACATTTATGGAATCTTGGTGGCAAAGTTTTAAAGGTTTATTTTTCGCGATTTTACTGATTCATGACACCTCTACAAGTTAGATTTTGTTTAACAAAGAATTTTTGTCTCAGGTTTCTAGCTGACAGAAACTCAGATATGGGTTTCTGTCCGCTTGGTGGTCGACCGGAGCGGTCGACCACTGAGCTCGTTTTAGAGCTTCGGTCGACCGCCAAGTTTATTCGGTCGACCGTGACGTTTGTTCGGTCGACCGCGACATTTATCCGGTCGACCGCGACGTCTGGTCGGTCGACCGAGATGCCTAACGGTCGACCGCCAGGCTCGTGCCAGAGTTCGATCGACCGGATCGGTCGACCGCAGTACTCTCTGTTGTATTTTCCCTATTTTGTACATTTTTGAATATTTGTTCAGGTTCGAGTGATTTCCTGGACTATCTGACATTGGTATTTGGTCTTACTATGTACCCAGGCATGATAGAAGACCTGAGGGTACCAATTATGGATATATACACTGTTTTGACTGTGAATTGATATAGGTAGATTTCACTATGTATCCCAGTGATATGTTCACCATTTCACAGTCCTCGTGTTGGACTAAAATCCACAGTCCTCGTGTTGGACAAGCATTACCTTTTAGTCCTCGTGTTGGACACCCTTCCCACTTAGTCCTCGTGTTGGACATGCATTGCTATTTAATCCTCGTGTTGGATATACATTACCATCCGGTCCATGCGTTGGACAACGGTCACATCCGGTCCATGCGTTGGACAACGGTCACATCCGGTCCATGCGTTGGACAACGGTCACATCCGGTCCATGCGTTGGACAACGGTCACATCCGGTCCATGCGTTGGACAACGGTCACATCCGGTCCATGCGTTGGACAACGGTCACATCCGGTCCATGCGTTGGACAACGGTCACATCCGGTCCATGCGTTGGACAACGGTTATTTTCAGTTCATGAGTTGGACGTTTACTTCATGCAGTCTATGGGTTGGACGTTTAATTTATATAGTCTATGTTTTGGACACTTAATCGTTTTCTGACATGTCACTCATGTGAGTTTGACATGACACTTATGTAGATTTTGACATGATATTCATGTAAGTAATAACATGATACTCATGTGGGCTATGTCACAACACTGTTTTCATGCTCTGGTGTTCGTCGTATTTCTTTTATTATTATTACTGCACTAGAACCTTGGGTTTGGTATTTAGGAGTTTACAATTTGAGATGTAAGGTATATACATGAGGGTTTCCTTGTTTGGATTATTTCGCTCGACGTACCTATGCTCGTGTTGTAAATTTCTAAATACTAAAACCCTCTTTAGTAAGATCAATGATTTTTGATCTCTTATATATTAACTGTATTTTTCTTATACAACGAGCCCTGTTCCCTTGGGGTTGGTTGTGATGTTACTCGCTAGCGCTTTGACGCTCGTTGTCCCTCCCCCTTTCAGGTAACGAGCCAGGAGCCCGGAGAGTCGTAGACTGATGGCGATGCATTTTAGCTTCAGCCGTCTCTTTGGTTATATTTTCTTTTGGAGTTCCACAGTAGATTTTTATTTAGACATTTGAGAGTCTTGTTCTAGAAGTTGTAAAGGCGGTGTGCCTTATTTCCTTTTCGTCAGATATTTGTATTTGAGACTTGTTGAGCATTCCAGTTTATCTACTCAGATCTTGGCTATGTATTTTTGTATGTGGGATGATGAGATATTTATGTGACTGCTATCATTCCATTAGTATATCTTGTATTATCTTTTACATGTTTTGTACCTACACCAGTTGTTGACTCTACTAGATAGATGTTAATTGTGATGGTGAAACATGTTATTGCACGGTGTGGTGCATGGCAGGTTTGACATTCTTGGTTTCACCTTGGACTGCAGCCTTGTGTGAACCCAGGGGCGTCACATACCCAATCCCCCAAAACCTGGAAACAAAACTGCGTTGAGATCGTGTGAAATCGGTGCTGAAAAACTATACCAGATGACTATTAAACCTAAGCGGCGGTCGACCGTGACTTTTTCGTGGTCGACCGCGAGGCAGCCCAGAAACTCAGAAAACATCCAGAGAGTTCTGCGGTTGACCGTAGTGGTCGACCGTGGGAAATTTCGAGCTCACGGTCGACCGCGACGGTGAATGAACTCAGGCGCGATCGACCGTGGCGGTCGACCGCAAACTGATACACTCAAAAAAACAGGTTTTTGACTCACTTAAAATATTTATAAAATATTCATTTGACTTCTGAAAATTGTGAAACTTTGTAAAATATTTTTAATATTAAAAACAAATTGTTTGGAAAAAGAAATTTTGCAAATAGGTCCTCATACTTGTGAAAATAGTATTTTGTGAAATACGCTAAAAAATATAAATATGAAAACGTGTGTGTGATATCCCAATAGCTTCAAGTGAAATCGATAACTCTTTACCTACATTCTAGCACTAGAGAGAAAATAAAAACTAGCTAATATCCTCACGAGAATACAATTCTTGAGTCTTGATATAACTTGAGTTGGATGAAGCTTCTAATTGAATTTGGTGTTCTTGAATAAACGTTGCTTCATCACTATGCCTCCTCCTTCTTTGGATATCATCGTTGTAGCGCATATTCCATCCAATCCTCCATTTATGGTACTAACATGCTTGATATGTATATTAACTGCATTATCACTCAATAAGCAATTATTACCGATAATAGTGGTTGTAAAACATCATTAAAATATAAGGGCTAACAGAAATGACAGCAACTATGCAGAAACTCTGTCAACCTGCGGCTTTCCAGAACTCTGATCCACTGCCTAAAAAGAGGGGGAAATCAACAGTGTAAGACCGCTAGCAATATTATCTCCATCCGCCTTCAGGGGAAAGGCTACTACATAAGATGAGGGCTCTACCTAATATGCATAGTCTACCTAAACCATTTACCACTAATTGGGGTTAATATTTATACCTCCACAACACGAGATGAGTACGTCAAGTGAAATAATCCAAACAAGAAAACCCTCATATATATACCCATGTATCTCAAATTGTGAATCGCTAACTATCAACTCCAAAACTAAGAATAAAAGAATAAAGGAATGCAATACTAGAATGTCAACCAAACAAGGTCATATATGTCAATCAAACATCTCACACTAACCTTGGGCAGATGATACGAATACAAGTACGTAATTTTGTGCAACCCAGAATATAATATACCCAGTCACAATCAAACTCAACGGTGTATCATGTTCATAATTAACTCCCACCTAAGACTCAGACAGTCAAAAGTTTCACAGTACCATCTCTAGCAAGGTTTTATAGCTCATCGCATCATCAAGCGGAACAGACTTCCTGTTCAGGCATCCTAAAAAAATATGGCTCACTAACCTCATCGCATCACTATGCGAAATGGACTACCTATTCAGGCATCCTAAGAAATTAGGGCTCACTAGCCTCATCGCATCACCATGCGAAATGAACTACCCACTTGGGTATCCTACAAGTATGGTGCATCGACCTCATCCAGTGTGGTGTACCGACGCACTACACAAGGTAATACTGAGCTATGCCTATCAACGGTACCTATGCAAACATATGCAATTCGAAAGTTAACAGCCACGATTAAAACACTATCGTATGGCAAGAAAATCAAATTGTCTGCATTTTAAAAACTAAATTAAGCATGCACGGAAACTTGTCCGGTCATTGACACTCCTACTCAGGGTAACGTCAAACGGGGAAATAATTCATATGGAGCAATTTAGGCTCGTACTAGTTTTCAGGTACCTAAACACAACAATAACTCATAAAAGAAATTTGAAAATTCCAGTCTCAGTCTACTTAGATGGTCTGCACGAGATTTATACCTAAATATGCTACATGGTGGACCATGCAAATGTAAATGCTTATATACATCAACTAATGATATATAAACACCTAAATATGCTACATGGTGGACCATGCAAATGTAAATGCTTATATACATCAACTAATGATATATAAACACCAGATGTGCTTAACATCCGTTCATTAAAAATGTAAATGCTTATATACATCAACTAATGATATATAAACACCAGATGTGCTTAACATCCGTTCATTAAATATTTTAAATATATAAGCTCCAGAACAGAAGAAAGCCAAAGAATCAAGGAAAGCCTGCACCTTATGTATCATGTTATGTCTTAACATCACCGGGAGGAAGACAATCTTAGCCATGAAAAATAATATTTCTTTTTCAAAACAATATGAAGGTGCATCAAAGGAATCTCAAGAGCCATATCTTCACGTTGTCTTTAAGTCTAAATCTAGATCCATGTAAAGACCCAAAAGGACAGAATTGTGACCTGACAATGATAAGTATTTGTCTTCGAGTCTGTATTTTATTGTTGGACTACCGCAAACATCAATTAGTGGGGACTACACATTTAATAGATTTTTAATCCAATAAAAATAAAGAAAGAGGGGATGGGTTTGGAGAAGATGAACTTGTCTTTAGGAGAGCTTTTGAATGATATATGATACAAATTTCTTATCTTTAGGAGAGGAGGGCTACTCTTAATTGAGAAGATCTTTCAAAATTATAAACTTTTATTTACAATAAACAAAAAATTCGTCCTTTTAATATTTTATTTATTCTTCTTTGATGATGAAGATAAAAGTTTACCTTTAAGGGGCTAACCCCTTGCAACATAAATTTTTATTTTTATAGATTTTTCTCCTTATTTTTATTTTACAAAATGAAAGACTAATTCTTATAGGAATTTTAGAATTGTATGAAACTAGTTTAATTTCTTTTATGATTTTATCTCCTTTTGATTTCCCAAACGATTGAAACGTATGAAATCCCTTCACAAAAGTCGTTGATCTCGTCTCAAAACTCACGTCCATCTGATCAACAGAAAAATTATTAAAAATACAAATGCAGCAGATTTCAGCAGACTCACGACATCGAGGCTAAAACTGCGAGTCGATCTTAAACCGATTCTAATCTGACCCATTCATCCCAGAATTATCACCAATCATAATAAAACTCATTTATAATTATTTTCTTAAATTTTTAGGGTTTTACATTCACCCCTCCTTAAAGAGAATTTCGTCCTCGAAATTCAGTAATTGATCACAATGTATGTAATTGATCACCAATCATAATAATACTCATTTATGATTCTGCAAATGATTGAAACATACGAAATTACTTCACAAGAGTCGTTGATCTCGTCTCCATTTACAACTTTGCTTCACAAAGTTTCTTCAAATTCAAACAAATTTTTTGTAGGGTTTCTTTGAGAGGGGTGCGTCTGTTTTACGCGAGAGACAAAGAGAAGGGGGGAGAGAGATAATTATATATAGAGGTCGCTACCTTCAGTCCGGTAAAAACAAAGCCGGTCTTCGGTCTTTGCTAACATCATTATTTTGCACATGAACGAAACTAATAAGCCCACGTACCTATGTAAAAAAAAACTAAAGGCCCATGGGCCTATCCTGCACATAAACTAAAAGCTTACGGGGCTATGGCACAAACGAAGTGTATATTCTTATGTTAACTTAAGTGGACCATCCACCAAACTTTTTATCCATTGATGATACCTAGGGATCCATGCATGATATGAAGAGACTTTTTATATATACTAGTATAGTGCACATGCGATGCACGTGTATTCACTTTCATGTGTAAGCACTGAAAGTGCTTTGATACTAATTGAAAGTACCCTAATATGCTCTGATACCAATTGAAAGTACCCTAATATGCTCTGATACCAATTGAAAGTACCCTAATGTCACTAGGAAGGAACCCTAGAGGGGGGTGAATATGGTTTATGCTAATCTAATCCGATTTATGCCAATTTAAAAACTATTAACAATATATCCTAGCAAGAATAATATTCAACAAGATATGAGCAAGGATATGTATAAACTAACACAAGGGTAAAGTAACAATAAACAAACAAGAGTGATAGTGTGCAAATAAACAATGCAAACATACAATATGATCACGGATTTTAGACCTTCCGTCCTACGTCTCCGCTCCCCACTCCCGGGGAGAAATCCACTATCACACCAGGTTTTCAACGATCACCTGAAAACATTTATACCACACAATGTCGGTTTTTAACGCTCACCGATCAACATTCACAATCTCACAATGTAACTACACTAACTACCACCTCAAGTGTTGGTCACTAGCTCGTATCTTCCTCAAGTGTTAGGAATTACAACCTCTCTCTAGGCATTATCACCTACCCCACTCCTCTTAGGTTGACCCCGTCTCTCGCCACACACTCCTCTTGGTATACTAGTGTAATATAAAGTGAACCTCACAATAATAGCTCACAACTCAAATGATTGTTCTCTAAACAATGTGAGAACTCAATTTAGCACAACTCAAAGTTACAATCTCTCACAACCCCAATTATACTATGTATGAAAATACTAGAAGCTCAAGTGGGTGTGTGTAACAATGAGATTTAATAAAACAAAATCAAACTAAACTCAATTATGAAAATCTAGCTTATAGAGATGATAATCAATAAACAATGTAAATACAAAGCTAGAAATTAAGTTTAGAAAACTTCTCTATAGATGACAAGAGAGAGGAAGAAGAGTGAATGCTCAAACACCAAAGGATGATCTCCACTTGCTTTTGTGAAATTCTCTTCATAAACCAAAACTAGAAAAATACTTAAAAGCTTTTTAAACAAACTTAAAACCAAACTTTAAACCCTTGTTAAACTTTCTTAAAATATTCTCTTAAGTGATTTTTGGTGTGAGGTATGAGGGGTATTTATAGAGATCCTAAGACATAAGAAAATCAAGGTAAAAAGACCAAAAGCCCAAAACTGGAACATGCTAGAAAAAACTAGCCGTTACAGCATCAGTCGACTGATGACTTTCATCAGTCGACTAATGAGCTGACCGTTAGAGGTGTTTTCTACCTCATCAGTCGACAGACGGACCTTATCAGTCGATTAAAATAAAACAAAAGCTTTTTTGTTATTCCAGGTGTTTTCTTCAGTCGACTGAACACATTCATCAGTCGACTGATAACACTATATCAGCTTGATTGAAACAGAAAATCTGATTTTCAAACCTCTTTTAAAAATAGCAAATAAAATCAGAAAAATATAAAACTTTGGTAAATGATTGTAAACATAATAATATACATGTTACAAATATCATCATTTTGCAAAAAAAAGTCC
>NC_033798.1:52216001-52221977 GCF_001876935.1 Asparagus officinalis
TGGATGAATTTTTGGTAGTAACCGGCAACCCTAAAAAGCTACGAATCTCCATAACGATCTTCAGTTGCTCCCAATCTAGAACTGCCTTGACCTTAGCTGGATCAACTGTAATGCCCTCATTGCTAATGACGTGACCTAAAAATCTAACCTCCGAAAGCCAAAACTCGCATTTGCTAAACTTCGTGTACAACTGGTGCTCTCGCAAAGTCTTCAATGACAAACAAAGATGTTGCTCATGCTCTGTCTCTGATCTCGAGTAGAAGAGAATGTCGTTGATGAAAATAATCATGAACTGGTCTAAGTATGGACAAAAAACCTGATTCATCAAATCCATGAATATGGTGGGTGCATTATTTAGCCCAAACAGCATGACAAGAAACTCGAAGGATCCATACCGAGTCAAGAATGTGATCTTAGGAATATCCATTTCCCGAACACGCAACTGATGATAGCCAGATCGAAGATCAATCTTCAAGAAGAACTATGCTCTCTGCAGCTGGTCGAATAAGTCATCAATCCTTGGTAGTGGATACCTATTCCGGATGGTGACCTTATTCAACTCGCGATAATCTATGCATAAGTGAAGACTTCCGTCCTTCTTCTTCATGAAAAGGACTGGTGCTCCCCATGAAGAATGACTCCGGTGAATAAAACATTAAGCGATGAGCTCCTCTAACTAAGTCTGTAGCTCCCTCATTTCAGTAGGTGCCTTACGATAAGGTGCACGGGATATCGTGCTGTGCCCGGCTGCAACTCGATGCAGAAATCGATCTCTCTCACTGGAGACAATCCAGGTATATCCTAAAAGACATCGTGATACTCTAAGATTACTCTGGTCTCGCACAAAATGAAACCATGATCCCACTATAATACCTCCTCGATGTATGCCAAAAATGACTCAGCAAACTGGTTGTCCTGTGAGGTCTCTATAACCAACTCAGTCCCATCGAACACTCGCAAGCTGACTGTTTTAGCAAAATAGTCGATACTGACGTGGTAGGATGATAGCCACTCCATACCAAGAATCACGTCGAACTCGGACATGTGCAAGCCGATCAAGTCAATGATAAACTCAGACTCATCCACCAAGAATCACGTCGAACTCGGACATGTGCAAGCCGATCAAGTCAATGATAAACTCAGACTCATCCAAACTGATGACACATCTCCTATAAATACTCTCTAATAGGGATACCTCGCCTAAACGAGTAGAAACTGACAAGGGTACGTCTAAGGGGTGTGCGACTAACTGAAGTCTATCCACGAGAGCATATGATATAAAGGAATGTGAAGCTCCTGAATCAAACAAAATCCGGACTAGGAAGGAGTTCACTAGGAATGTACCATTCTCTATAGCTCCGCTCACACCATGGTCACGTGGTACGACTGCATAAACCCTGCCGGTAGCTATAGACTGTTGTACTGTAGACTCTAGAACATATAGGACCATCTGTCCCTGAGGTATCTCCTGGATGGCGTGCACATGGCCCTCGATCCTTAGAATGGTCAGCGGCACCTCAATCCTCTACTGCTGGCCATAACCACGGCCCTACGGCTGTTGCTGATGTTGGCCATGCCCACGGCCTTGTGGCTGCTGACCCTGGCCTCTGCTCTGCTAGCCTTCTGCTGGTGCACTATGACAATCTCTTGCCCTATGTCCGATCTTGTTGCAGTTATAACAAACACCCTGAATCTTACATTGCTACGATGCTCTCGAATCCTGCTGTGATCCCTTGTTATATGGGCCTTGTTGCTGGTGTTGAAAATGTTTGCCCCGCTGTTAAGGTCCTCCGGGTCCTAAAAAAGATCTCTTTCCTAGAAACAAGATAGCGATAAAGGCTTAGATGAAGTCCTATCAGAAACATCTGAGCCTGATGCTCTTCTGTCTTCCACATGTCCGTAAATTGAAGTAAGCTCACGAATCTACTCTCATAATCAGCTACAGACATATCTTCCTGCTCCAATCTGGATAGCTCTAACTCTTTTCTGACCTTTACCACGAAAGAGACATACTGCTCATCGAAAAAGTAAGTGAAGTCCTCCCAAGTAAGTGTTATGTGCTGCTCTAGGGTGAATTGAAGCCTGTACCATCCTCTGGCATCACCCTTGAGGCTGAAAGCTACCAACCTCTGCTTCTGGACGGAGTCAACATCAAATAAATCAAGAATGTTACCCACATATTCTTTCCATTTGTGGGATGCAAGTGAATCTAATGATCCCTAGAACTCTGGTGCCCTCATCTTCTGGTATCTCTCCATCAAACAGAACCAAGCCTCATCTTCTGAAATAATGTGCTTTGGATTAAAGACTTAATATAACTATTGTACATATTTTATAATGTCCATTAATTCACATTCAAAAGAAGTTTCAAACTTATTTGAAATTATTTTGTCCAAAATTAAGTGTTTTGAGATTTCGTATTTTGACCAATTTTGCAAAATGATGAGTTTTCACTAACAGGAAATGATATTTCAAAAATTTCTTTTCTAACATGTTTATATTCATGTTTATAAATATTTTCCCAAGTTTCATAAATTTTGGAATTTATTTGCTATTTTAAATGCACTTTGAAACTCATTTTTACTGTGCAAATAAGTCCATGTGCATGTTTTCAGTCAACTAACAAGGACCATTAGTCAACTGAAAAAATTGTCTGGAATTAGCATTTGTTTCAGCTCAGTCGACTGATGCACCATCAGTTGACCTAAGCAGCTCATCAGTCGACTGATGGTGTATCAGTCGACCGATGAGCTTTGAGCGGCTACCAACGGTCAGCTCATCAGTCGACCGATGAACCCATCAGTCGACTGACAGCTCTGTAACATCTAGTTTTTATTTTGCCTCATTTGAGAAGCTATAAAGACCCCCTTTTGCTCAGTTCTTTTACTAAGTTTTTAAGGGTTTTACAAGAGTTTCCAAAGAGCTTTTCATTAGTTTGTTTCCACATTTTTGTGGGTTTGTTTTGTGTGAAAAAAGATTCACAAAGAGAGAACCAAAAATTCATCATTGAGGCTTCTCAACCTCAAATCTCAAATCATCTTTGTTTATAGAGAAGTTTTTCTAAAATTATCTTCTAGCTTATTCATATTTTGTTTCATATATATATTTGTGCTAGATTGATTTAAGTTTAGTCTTTATTTCACTCATTGATTGCACACACAACCTATTAAGCTTTTAGTATTTCATATTAAGTATAATTTGGGTTGTGATGAGTGATTCCTTGTGTGTGAGCTTAAAATTCGTTCTCATTCTTGTTAGAGAACAAATCCTTTGTATTTGTGCTTAATTGTTGGGTGAACATGTTGTAATACATAAGGACACTCAGAGAAGTGGTTGGTGAGAGATGTAGTCAATTCTAAGAGGAGTGACGTTAGTTGTAAATCCTAAGGAGAGGTAGTAATTTCGTGAACTTAAGTAAGGTGACACGGTCTAGGCTAACACTTAAAGGAGTGTATCATGTATTAATAATTATGTGAGTTGTAGACGTTTATCGGTGAGCGTTAAAAACCGATTGTGTAGTATTTTTTGAGATAGTGGAGAATCTCCTCGAGGGTGAGGAGCAGAGACGTAGGTCGAGGGTGACTGAACTCCGTGAACAAATTTATTGTGTTTGTGTTTGGCATTGGCGTATATTTTTCTTATATATTGTGCTCATTGTTTATATTGCCTATTGTCATATTTTTTATCATTGCTTATCCTTGTATATAATTTGTTTCATATCATATTTGCTAGGATATTAGTTAATAAGTTTTATTTTAGCATTAATATTAGATTAGATTAGTAATTACCCTGGTCACCCCCTCTAGGGTACTTTCATTTGGTATCACAACTTAGTGCTCTTTGATTTGTGGGTTAATCATCTAGAGTCAAAGATCATCGTTTTGCATTATTGTTAATCTAGTTTTGAGATTACTTTTATCTTGCTTGCATTTATACTTATGGATATACACGGTGCACCTAATTTAGGCTATGCTATTGATATTACTCCTAAGTTTAATGATTTCCCTTATGCTCAATGGTGTTATAGATTTAAATTATTTGTTAAATCTAAAAATATTGAATTATGAAAATTATTGATTGTGCTTACATTGTGCCCACTTTGAAGAAATCCAAGTAGAGCTTAAATGATAAAGATGTTTATTATGAACACACTATTGTTAGAATTTTTGCTAAATACTTTTAACTTATCTATTTCTAACAAGCTTGCTTTTTTTAATAGTACTTATATTATATGAAAATATATAGAAGCACATCATAATAACTTGGAGAAGATCCAACGGATTTTGGTGAATTTCACTTCAAGTGAGAGTGGAGCTTCATCGTGCACGTGGCCACTAGGCGATTGCCCTAGTGAGATATGTGAGTTTGATTCCGAAAGTAAACTTTCTATTAATAAACTCGCTTGTGCTTATGATAGAGATGCATGCCTACAACAAGTTGTATAAAAACTTTATAGTTTTAAAAAGCAAGCATGTGAATTTAAAATCCGATCATGAGTTGATAGCATCCAAGTTTGATATCTTTGTTAAAGAAAATGAAATGCTTAAAGAAAGTAATGATAAGTTAAGTTTGGAAAATAATAATTTGAACTCAAAAATTGCTAGCTTGTCCCATGATAAAAATGATGCCATGCTAGAAGTAGTAACTATTAGAAATGAATTTGATTCATTTAAGAATAATCAAGTTTGCTCTACTTCTAGTGTTAATGCTAATATGCCAAATGATAGTTTAATAATGTTAAAAATTGTATTTCCCCTTTAGATTCAACTCTAAACAAATGCATTGACAACCATAAGAAACTTGTAAACATGAGTGCTAAGTCTTGTGCAAATACTTTCAAATCACGTACACACTATGCACACATGTATAGCAAGACTTATAAGTGCTCTATTTGTGGCCATAAATGCCATCTTGCTAAGTTTTGCTATGATGCACATAAACCCACTAAGGCTAATAATATTGCTTCATGTGCATCTCATAAAGTTTCTTCATCATATTCACACACACATGCACCCATTGCTCATCATAAACATGATTGTGTGTTTAAATGTGATTTTTATGGTAGATTTAGCCATTTAGCCAAATATTGTTTTGATTTGAAAAAGTTTTCACATTTATAAAATACATTAAAAAGACCATCTATATTTATAAATGTTTCTCATGCACAATCACAAGGTGAACATAAACAAATGCACCCATTTCATTATACCTATTGAAATAGGAAGAGTCATTTGCATAATTATTGTTATGACCATGTTCGTGCTCAAAATACGCCTAAATGAGTTCATAACCCTAGGGCCTTAGACTTTATTAATAGGGGCCATATCGCTAAACTCTTCGGTATCAAGAGTGTTTGGGTATCAAAATGTTTTTAATATTAAAGAACAAACTTTTAGAGTTTTCATTTTTCATGTTCTTTAAAAGATGATTTTTGTTTGGATTTTGTTGTTTAAACAAAGTTATGATGATTCCTTTTAAAAATATAAAAGAAAATATTTTCATTTATACGATTCCTTTTTAAAAAATTTCTAGTTTCTCAAAAATTAGATTTGAATTTGTAGAAGAGGTTTATGTTGAGCAACCTCCCGTACTTATTGATATTTTTCTTCCATATCATGTTTACCGGGTGCAAAAAGTTTTTATATGGGTTGAAACAAGCCCCAAGAGCTTGGCATGATTGCTTATCAAGTTTTTCTTGTCGAAAATGAGTTTATTGATATTAATATGTTTTATCCTAAGCATAATTCTTTTGATCTTTGTGGATAAAATATATAAATGTTTCGACATTATTTTTGTGATCATATAGATAGGAAAGATGTGTCCCTTATTTGAAAATTGATACAAACTCTCTTTTAGCGGACATCATTTCAAGCCTCTTTACGAAGAAAGTTTTTTTTGTTGTTTAAAAGAGGTAAATTGGGCATGTTTTGAATCTTGTTTGCTTAATCATTTCTCTTAAAATGATGTTTTGACTTT
>NC_033798.1:52221987-52258288 GCF_001876935.1 Asparagus officinalis
TATATATATATATATATATATTGCTTTTTGTTTGTTTTAAATCTATGTATTGAGACACCATTTTTATAATAATATATCTATATGTGTTCTTAATCAATCATGATTTATGTTTGATGATTCATGAATTTTGGATTTATTGATTAAACATTTGATTTTTGAATCTTTGATTTTCATCTTTGGAATATTTTTTTATATCTTGGTGATAAATCTATGTTTGAGACCCTTCTAACACTTTTACTTAATGATACATATATATGCGTTCACTTAGTCTCTTTATATGTGAGTTGAGATTAGCACGTTTATATATATATATGTTTTGCTCACATATTGATGCCTTACAATTTTCTTAATATATATGCTTTAAGGCATTTTGATAGGGGGAGTTTTTTTTCACTATATTTGTTTATACTCACCTATGCTTATTGATAAGTGGAGCTTTTGCTCTCTTCATTCTTATTATTTTTTCTTATTTTGATATTGACAAAGGGGGAGAAACAAGTCTATTGTGAGTATTTTATTTATTGCTTCCTATTGGTAAGTATGCATGAGAATTATATTTTGTATATTCATTTAGTATCATGAATATTTCCTATACTCTTTGTGTAGATTGTTTGTCATCATAAAAAAGGGAGAGATTGTTAGGTCTCATGTTTATGAGTCTACCATCTAATCTAGTTTTAATGATTAACAAACAATTCCTAACATTATTTGTTGAGTATTTGTATTTCTTTGTTAGGTATTCTACACAAAAATCCTCCGTTGGAGGTTGGTTGGTTTGCGCGTTCACGATGATATTTAAAGGAGGTTGGAAGGAAATTAGAATGAAGCACAATACAATTCAAGCCAAAGTCATTATTGCTTTATCCGCAACCAAGATGAGCTACATTAAAGACCTATTGCTTGGGTATAGTGTTTTTAGGTCTATACTTTATGTGTTTATACTTAGAGCTCAAATATTACACACAAACACATTTTTGGTTTATCGTTTTCAAGTTTAACCATATAAATATGAAACAATAGATATATTGATATACATATACATTCGTTTCATCTTTATTTTTGAATATAATGTGTTTATAGATTAAAGACTTATTTACACTATTTTATATCTTTCCTCAAGTCTATTAGTCTATTGAAAAGTGTTTCAAAACTTGTTTGGATTGATTTTATCAAAAATCAAGTTTTAACAAGTTCGAGTGTTTTACCGATTTGTAAAATAACGTGCTTTGGATTAAAGACTTAATATAACTATTGTACATCTTTTATACTGTCCATTTATCCATATTCAAAAGAAGTATCAAACTTGTTTGAAATTATTTTGTCCAAAATTAAGTGTTTTGAGATTTTGTATGTTGACCGATTTTGCAAAATGATGAGTTTTCACTAACAGGGAATGATATTTCAAAATTTTCTTTTCTAACATGTTTATATTCATGTTTATAAATATTTTCCCAAGTTTCATAAAATTTAGAAATTATTTGCTATTTTAAATGCACTTTGAAACTCATTTTTACCGTGTAAAAAAGTCCATGTGCATGTTTTCAGTCGACTGACAAGGACCATCAGTCGACTAAAAAAATTGCCTGGAATTAGCATTTGTTTCAGCTCAGTCGACTGATACACTATCAGTCAACCTAAGCAGCTCATCAGTCGACTGATGGTGTATCAGTCGATCGATGGGCTTTGAGCGGCTGTCAACGGTCAGCTCATCAGTCAACCGATGAACCCATCAGTCGACTAACGGCTCTGTAACATCTAGTTTTTATTTTGCCTCATTTGAGAAGCTATAAAGACCCCCTTTTTCTTAGTTCTTTTACTAAGTTTTTAAGGGTTTTACAAGAGTTTCCAAAGAGCTTTTCATCAGTTTGTTTCCATATTTTTGTGGGTTTGTTTTGTGTGAAAAGAGATTCACAAAGAGAGAACCAAAAATTCATCATTGAGGCTTCTCAACCTCAAATCTCAAATCCTCTTTGTTTATAGAGAAGTTTTTCTAAACTTATCTTCTAGCTTATTCATATTTTGTTTCATATATATATTTGTGCTAGATTGATTTAAGTTTAGTCTTTATTTCACTCATTGATTGCACACACAACCTATTGAGCTTTTAGTATTTCACATTAAGTATAATTTGGGTTGTGGTGAGTGATTCCTTGATTGGGAGCTTAAAATTCATTCTCATTATTGTCAGACAAGAAATCCTTTGTATTTGTGCTTAATTGTTAGGTGAATACGTTATAATACATAAGGACACTTAGAGAAGTGGTTGGTGAGAGACGTGGTCAATTCCAAGAGGAGTGGCGTCACTTGTAAATCTTAGGGAGAGGTAGTTATTCTGAGCACTTGAGAAAGGTGACACGGGCTAGGCCAACACTTAGAGGAGTGTATTGTGTATTGACAATTGCGTGAGTTGTAGACGTTTATCGGTAAGCGTTAAAAACCGATTGTGTAGTATTTTTTGAGATAGTGGAGAATCTCCTTGAGGGTGAGGATTGGAGACGTAGGTCGAGGGTGATCGAACTCCATGAACAAATTTCTTATGTTTGTGTTTGGCATTGGCGTATATTTCTCTTATATCTTGTGCTCATTGTTTATATCGCCTATTATCATATTATTTATCATTGTTTATCCTTGCATTTAATTTGTTGCATATCATATTTGCTAGGATATTAGTTAATAAGTTTTATTTTAGGATTAATATCGGATTAGATTAGTAAATTACCCTATTCACCCCCTCTAGGGTACTTTCATCACCATCACAATAATACCTCTATAATGGAATGAAATTAAAATAGTGCATGTACAAGCATATATAAGAAAGGTAAGAATACGAGGGACACAATAAGAAGAAGAGATATCATAAATAACTGAAATCATGTTCCAACAGTATTAATAACAAGTCTCAACTAAAGAAAAAGATATGCGTCCACTAATCTAAAATAGGAGTAAATAATCTCAAATACAAGAGTCAACTGAAAAGTACACATGCTCTCAGCCTTTAAAATGAAATAAAAGTCTATAAATCAACTAAACAACTGCTAGTCTAATGTGGAGCATAAGCTAACTATCAAGAAACAACAGTGATTATGCAGAAACTTCGTCAACCTACGGCTCTCCAGAACTCTGATCCCCTACCTAAAAAGAGGGGAAAATCAACAACGTCAGAGCGCTAGCAAGATCATCTCTATTCTCTCCTAGTGGAAGGGCTACTACATATGATTGAGGCTCTACCTAATATGCATAGTCTACCTAAACCATTTACCCTATACTAATTAGGGTTAATATTTATAAATCCACAACACGAGACGAGTACGTCAAGAGAAATATTCTAAACAAGAAAACCCTCATATATATAACCATGTATCTCAAATAGTGAATCACTAAATATTAACTCCAAAACTAAGAATAAAAGAATAAAGGAATACAATACTATAATGTCAACCAAATAAGGTTATATATGTCAACAAAACATCTCACGCTACCCATGGGTAGATGATACATATATAAGTATGTAATTTTGTGCAACCCATAATACAATATACCCTATCGCAATCAAACTCAATGGTGTACCACGTTCATAATTAACTCATGCCTATGACTTTGACTGTCAAAAATTTCATAGTGCCATCTCTTGCAAGGTTTTATAGCTCATCGCATCATCATGCGGAACGGACTACCTATTCAGGCATTCTAAAAAAATATGGCTCACTAGCATCATCGCATCACCATGCGGAACGTACTACCTATTCAGGCATCCTAAGAAATTACGGCTCACTAGTCTCATCGCATCACCATACGGAACAAACTACCCACTCGGGTATCCTACAGGTACGACGCATCGACCTCATCTAGTGTAGTGTACCGACACACTACTGTAGAATGTCTAAAAATTACTATAGACAACTGATCCCCTCAAAGAAAAAATGATGAAGGTTACAATCTGACAACCTTCACAACGATAGATGAAAGTTACAATTTGATAACTTTCATAATTTACGAGAGTTACAAGTTGAAAACTCTCACATTTCAAAGAGCCAAATGCAAGGATTACAAGACGATGATCTTTGTAGAACTTGAGAAAAGAGATTACAATTGATAATCTCTTTAAGCCAAAATGCGGAGCTCATCATTGTGTTCCAGATTCAAGATGTAGAGGTCACCTTTGTGTTCCAAGAACAAAACATGAAGCTCATTGCTACGTTCCAAACTCAAGACGTGGAGTTCACATCCGTGTTCTAAGAACAAAACACAAGGTTCACCAATGCGTTTTCACACCCAAACGCAGAGCCCAACTCCACGTCTGAAGTTCAAGACGTAGAGTTCATTCCCAGAACGTGAACTTCGTGTTTGACTCGTTCAAAAACGAGTTGAATGATTCCAAAACCGTTTTGCATGATCTGAGGGGATCATAACCCCACTAAGGAGTGATTTTAGGGGTTAGTTACACTCCTAAAACCCCTATAAATAGCTAAAAAATCAGTTTAAAATGGATCTTTGGATCATCTGGAGATAAAAAAAGATCTTGGCAAAGAGGGGCATTTGGAGTCTTAATCTTATTAGCTTTTGTGGAGGTTTTTGTGAAGGCTTTTCTTGGAGCTTTCGGCCTTGGCTTGTGAACCATTGTAGTTAAATTTAAAAGGATTGATTTTTTTTCTGAAATAAACTCTTTTATAGAGTTTTAAACTCATTTAGAGTTCGAAACTTGCATCACAAGTTCTCTTAAACTCTTTCAGAGTTCTACTAAGTTCCACGAAGCGAGGTGTTCAGATCGTTAACGATATACAAGATTCAAGCTCCCAGTGATACCAAGAAGAACCCAGGTTTATACAAAGGGGAGGGTCTCTGTTGATCCATTCTCTCTTTTGTAAATCGGAAAACCAATATAGAAGAGTTGTAATCTCTTTTTCTAAATCAGTTAGGGAGAGATTGCAAAGAGAGATTGCATTCATTCTATTTCTAAGTCAGTTAGATAGATAAATAAAAAATTTATTCTCATTTCTTCTTCAATTTTCTCACAAACAAAAGATGGCTACTCCGCTGGGGATGAGCTTTTTCACCGATGAAGAAGTGGTGGCGTAATCCGACATCAATCTCGCTGGAACGACGGTTAAAACTCTGTTGGTGGAGTTCGATCAAGCCAAGTATGAGGAGCTCCTCTCCTTCGGATTCCTTAGCCCTAAGGCTATGTGCAAGATCCGCAAAATCTCTAAGAAGACCAAAGCTTCAATTGTGACCGACTCACCAAAGGAAAGTCTCTCCCCCGGGTTAGACTATTCAAATAGTCTTTCCTCTAAAGGAGAAGGCTTTAATCCAACTAAACTCATCAACCGAGTTGAAAGCCCCAAGCCCACGTCTAGGCAAAAGACACCGGGCCACAAGAGACCTATTGCCATGATGATGGATGATGATGCCACTGCAAAAGTCTTAAAACAGGCTAAGAAGAACGCTGCTCATCGAAGAAGAAGGTCCCAGTGATAGGCACAACTCTGAGAAAGCCAATCCTCCAACCAACGTGAACTTCGTGTTCGTGAGCCTAAACGCGACCCTGAGCTCTGCGTTTCTACTTTAGAATGCAAGTCTCGCATTTATGAGCCCAAACATGAGCTTCACGAGAACTAGACTGAACTGGCCCTCAATGACGCGTTTTACAGCCACAACACAGACCTCAAGTCCGTGTTGAAAGTGAACTTCAGCTTCGCATTTCCCAGTAAAAACGTGACCCCCGCATCATCACTGAAGAACGCAACCCTCGCGTTGCCAAGCCTAAATGCGAACCTCGCGTTTCAAGTGACAAACGTGACCCTCATGTTTCATTGATAAAATGCGAACCTCAACAAGATCTATGTCCACCAGGAGCCAGTCTTATCCAATCATAGACTGGGGGTTCCAGTTCAAAACTCACATTTAGTGAGTAACTCTCTTTGAGTCCCTGCGATAGATTTGAGAAGGTTTTTATCGAGAGAAAGACTGGTGCAACAAGTCACTCATTCATGTTAATATGAACGACTAATTTCTACGGTCCTCTCGGGATGTTAATGTTGCTCACATGCGGCCAAACCATTAGTGTTCGACCGATTAACAAACGTTGCTTTGCCTAACAAATGATGACGTTCTCATAGGAGGAAAACTTTCGAGGATGAATACCTTGGAGTTACTTCCAATATGGTCGGTAGAGGAAGGTCATCAATCTCTAGCTCCAAAAGATCTCCTGGTTTGAAAGAGATCCTGAGTGAGTCTGATGGAATCTTCAACAGACTCAGACTTGAAAGGGAGTTATACCCCCTGTCAATTATTGAAGATTAGCTAAAGAATTAACTCTGATGATGAACATTCAGCCATCGTAGAGTCCTAATCCTCTAGATCTTTTATAGAACATGAGAGCTCCGCTTATATGGTAAGATATCCTAATAATCTTATGAAGAGACTTGATGAGCAGCAAGCCATGCTCAAAGCACAGCAGGAGGCCATCGATGAACTCCGAGCCTTGATGGCTCAAATTGTCATAGATAGGGCCAAGTCCCCAAAAACAAAGTCGTAGACCCAGTTCATATCTTCCTGAAGAGGAGGATAATCTTCATCCCGACCTGTTACATCAAAGAGGAAGGAAAATGTGAATGAAAGTGAGACTTCTGATCAAGAAGCTCACCTTATAGAATCTTCATGTGAAGAGGGAGGGAGGCTGAGATTGAGCAGAATCCTCAGTCGGCTAAAATGGAGGAACTGAAAGCCCACCTTAATACCATTGCCAATAGAAGCGAGCTCCAAGATGAGGGAGTTGTTAGACCCTATCCAACCAAATGGGATACAACCCCTTATCCTCCAAAGTTTAAAGTCCTGACCCTGCCAATTTTTGACGGCACGAGATCACCGAACTAACATATATATCATTTCAAGTCACAGACTGGAAATGTGATATCAAATGACGCCACACTGACTCGGTTGTTCATTGGCACCCTCAAGGGGGTTGCATTTGAATGGTTCATGAAATTGCTTGCCGGATGTATCCAGAAGTGGGCGGATCTAGAGAGACTCTTTATATCAAGATTCTTTGAAGACGACACAGAAGTCTCCGTCACTACCCTTCTTGCCACTAAGTAGAAGGAGGGAGAGCCCATCAAAGCTTTCATAGAAAGGTTCCAAAGTGTAACTCTTCGATGTCCGACAGGTATGACGCAGTCTGCACTAGTAAAAACCTATCTACACAATTTACAGACCAACCTCCTAGCCCAAATAGGGGTTGCAAAATGCTGTTCTTGAAAGCAGCTTGTCTCCTAAGGCGAAAAGGCTGAAGAAATTATTGCCAGGTTCAAAGCTAAAACCGAGGTAGAAAACAGCAACCATCAACATAGTGTCAGTCTAACTCGGGAGCCCTTCACTAGTTCAAGCTCCAATCGGTGTGATCCCGATCCCTAAAAAGGAGCTACGCCTGATAAACGCAAACCCACATTGTCAGAGAGATAAAAGGTTAGGACCTCTTGCTACTCCAAAAGGAGAGATAATGTGGGTCCATCCTAATCTACTTGATGACCCACGGTAGACAAGAATGTGAGGGAAAGCCAGGAGAAAGAATGTTTAACCTTGGTATTCACTTGGATGCTCATAATAAGACTGTTTTCATTGAACTGTTATCGCAACATGAGATGTGATTTATGCCTCAAAAGGCTGTTAAAGGACAAGCCCTGGCAAATTTCTTAGCTGACCATTTATCACCGGATTCTTCTAAGACGGAGTGGGATTTGTATCTTCTAAGTTGTCATGTTCAACAAAACACCTCTGTCAACTGTAAAAACCTTTCCTAGCGGAATCAATTCCAAATGAGAAAGACCCTTCGTGGTAGAGTCAGTCTACTCGAGTGGATCTTGCTGTTTCATTAATCAAAAAGGTGATAGGCTCATGATGTTAATTAACAGGAAATTTTTTAAGAAATATTACCCATGTAGATCTTGAAGCTCCCTTCTTCCCCTGCTAAGTCTTAATCAAGACCGCGGGTTGATTATTTATTATTTCTTGAACATTATAATGAATTCTCAAAACTATTAAGTTAATAATACATCTATGACAACTAAATCAACTTATCAATCCTCTTCAAAAGGATGATAAGTCCACAAAGTTGCTCAAATCGTAACACAATCCTGTCAGGTTAACAAAACACAAATGGTAATCAAATCAACTTATCAATCATTTTCAATAGGATGATAAGTCCATAAAAATCTTGTTCAAATCATAAGTACCCGATTTTATCTAGCTCATATCACTTCTCTGATAAAATTAACTTATCGATTCTCTTCAATAGAGAAATAAGTCCTCAAAATCTTGTTCAAATAACAAGTACCCAATTTTGTTTAGCTCATATCGCTTCTCTGACAAAATTAACTTATTGGCTCTCTTCAATAGAGTGATAAGTCCTCAAAATTTTGTTCAAATTACAAGTACCGGATTTTATCCAGCTCATATCGCTTCTCTGACAAAATCAACTAATCGACTCTCTTTAATAGAGCGATAAGTCCTCAAAATATTGTTCAAATCACAAGTAACCAATTTTGTCCAGCTCATATCGCTTCTCTGACAAAATTAACTTATCAATCCTCTTCAATGGAATGATAAGTCTACAAAGTTGCTCAAAACACAACAAAACCTTGTCAAGTTAATACCACACCTCTGACAAAATCAACTTATCGACTCTCTTTAATAGAACGATAAATCCTCAAAATCATGTTCAAATCACAAGTACATAATTTTATCAAGTTAATACCACACATCTGACAAAATCAATTTATCGACCCTCTTCAATAGAGCGATAAGTCCCCTAAAAAGCATCAAGTTAACACCATACCTCTAATGACAAAATTAATTTATCAATCCTCTCTAATAGGATGATAGGTCCACAAACGACTGTTATGTTAATACCACACCTCTAACAGTTAAACCCTCATGAACTTGTTGATTCTTTTCAACAGAATGACAAGTGTTTATTGTAAAAACGCGAAAGTCCAGCCTCACGCTCCAATTTCAAATTGTGGAGGTCCATCCCCACGCTCCAACTTCAAAACGTGAGGGTCATCCCTGTGTTTCAAATTCAAAACGTGAGGGTCATTCCTACATTCCAAACTCTAAACGCGAGGGTCATCCCCGTGTTCTAAACTCCAAACGCGAGGCTCATATCCGCATTTCAAATTCAAAACGCGAGGCTCACACCCGTGTTTTAGAAGCCAAACGCAAGGCTCACCTCCGTGTTTCAAATCAAAAAATGCGAGGATCCCCCCCCCCCACCATGTTTCTAAAGTAGAAGCATAGTTTTCACCCTGACACGGGTCTGGCGTGGCAAATTTCTTCAACCAAGTTCCTGAGGCCTTCAAAGCAAATGTAGGGAACAAATCCTTTATGATAAGGAATCAGCAACTCCATGGTCAAAATTAAGATCCCAAGTATTTTGAAAATTTGTTCTAGTCAACCACGAACTTTCAAAAACTTTAGAGGTGGTTCTGTAGGATGTATAAAAATTACTGCAGATAGCTGATCCCCACAAAGCACAGAGGATGGAGGTTACAATCTGACAACCTTCACAACGACAGATGAAAGTTATAATTTGACAACTTTCGTAATAGACGAGAGTTACCAGTTAACAACTCTCGCATTTCAAAGAGCCAAATGCAAGGATTACAAGACGATGATGTTTACAGAACTTAAGAAAAGAGATTACAATTGACGATCTTCAAGCCCATACGGGAAGCTCATCGTTGCGTTCAAAATTCAAGACGTAGAGCTCACCTCTATGTTCCAAGAATAAAACATGAAGCTCATTGTTGCGTTCTAAACTCAAGATGCGGAGTTCATATCCACGTTCTAATAACAAAACACAAGGTTCACCACTGCATTTTCAAACCAAACGCAGAACCCAACTTCGTGTCCGAAGTTCAAGATGCAAAGTCCATTTCCAGAATGCGAACTTCACGTTTGACTCGTTTAAACACGAGTTGAACGGTTCCAAAACCGTTTTGCATGATCTGAGGGGATCACAACCCCACTAAAGAGTAATTTTAGGGGTTAGTTACACCCCTAAAAGCCCTATAAATAGCCGAAAAATCAGCTTAAAATGGATCATTGGATCATCTGGAGATCGAAAAAAAGATCTTGGCAAAGAGGGGCATTTGGAGTATTGACCTTCTTAGCTTTTGTAGATGTTTTTGTGAAGCCTTTTCTTGGAGCTTTCAGACTTGGCTTGTGAACCATTTCCGTTAAATTTAAAAGGATTAATTTCCTTTTCGAAATCAACTCTTTTACAGAGTTTTAAACTCGTTTAAAGTTTAAAACTTGCATCGCAAGTTCTCTTAAATTCGTTCAGAGTTCTACCAAGTTCCACGAAGCGAGATGTTCGGATCGTCAACAGGATACAAGATTCAAGCTCCCATCGACATCAAGAAGAACCCAGGTTTAAACAAAGGGGAGGATCTCTGTTGATCCCTTCTCTCTTTTGTAAATCGAGAAACTGATATAGAAGAGTTGTAATATCTCTTTCTAAATCAGTTAGAGAGAGATTGCAAAGAGAGATTGAATTCATTCTTTTTCTAAGTCAAATAGAGAGATAAATACAAATTTTATTCTCATTTCTTCTTCAATTTTCCCACAAACAACTACCCAAGGTAATACTAAGCTATGCCCATCAACGGTACCCATGCAAACATATGCAATTCGAATGTTAACAGCCACGATTAAAACACTATCGTATGGCAAGAAAATCAAATTGTCTGCATTTTAATAACTAAATTAAGCATGCACGGAAACTAGTCCAGTCATTGACACTCCTACTCAGGGTAACGTCAAACGGGGAAATAATTCATAAGGAGCAATTTGGGCTCGTACTAGTTTTCAGGTACCTAAACACAACAATAACTCATAAAAGAAATTTGAAAATTCCAGTCTCAGTCCACCTAGATGGTCTGCACGAGATTTAAACCTAAATATGCTACATGGTGGACCATGCAAATGTAAATGCTTATATACATCAACTAATGATATATAAACACCTAAATATGCTACATGGTGGACCATGCAAATGTAAATGCTTATATACATCAACTAATGATATATAAACACCAGATGTGCTTAACATCCGTTCATTAAGAATGTAAATGCTTATATACATCAACTAATGATATATAAACACCAGATGTGCTTAACATCCGTTCATTAAGTATTTTAAATATATAAGCTCCAGAACAGAAGAAAGCCAAAGCATCAAGGAAAGCCTGCACCTTAAGTATCATGTTATGTCTTAACATCACCAGGAGGAAGACAATCTTAGCCATGAAACATAATATTTCTTTTTCAAAACAATATGAAGGTGCATCAAAGGAATCTCAAGAGCCATATCTTCACGTTGTCTTTAAGTCTAAATCTAGATCCATGTAAAGACTCAGAAGGACAGAATTGTGACCTGACAATGACAAGTATTCATCTTCGAGTCTGTATTTTATTGTTGGACTACCGCAAACATCAATTATAGGGGACTACACATCTAATAGATTTTTAATCCAATAAAAATAAGGAAAGAGGGGATGAGTTTGGAGAAGATGAACTTGTCTTTAGGAGAGCTTTTGAATGATATATGATACTTGAAAGGTATCTTTAGGAGAGGAGGGCTAGGAGGGGGGGGGGGACAACGAGCGTCAAGCGCTAGCGAGTAACATTTCAACCAACCCCAGGGGGAAGGGCTAAAAGAATAAGAAAAATAGCTGTTAATACATATAGATAGTCAATCATCTACTCCAAAATAAAATAGAGGTTTGATATTTAGAAATTTATAACACGAGCATAGGTACGTTTTTCGTTAGCTCAAATTATAAATAGCTAAATACCAAATCTCAAAAAAACTACAACGTGGAGCAATAAAGAAATATAGCTTCATCTCCAGCCATAATATCAATGACCTGTCAGATGTCAAATACGTGCCCAACTCGTGGACTGAAATAGGTAAATGTCCAATACATGAACTGCAAAAGCTTAAAGTCCAACACGAGGACTGTAATAGATTATAGTCCAACACATTGACTTCAATGGATTATAGTCCAACATGAGGACTTCAATAGATTATAGTCCAACACGAGGATTTCAATGGCTTATAGTCCAACACAAGAACTTCAATGGATTATAGTCCAACACGAGGACTTCAACATGAAAGTAATATAAAAAAATCAGCATATTTACTACTCACTCTCGTGCCTCGGTGAGTGAATCTAAAACTCGTGTCCATAGTAAACTCATATACACAAATCCCAGAGTATTATAATCACATATAACCTAGGTGTCTTGCCATCCACACAAACTTATACAACAACATGAACATGTAGAGAATTCCCTAGCGGTCGATCGCGAAGAGATAGAAACTATTTCTATAGGTTTCTGCTCCTCGAGGTTAATTAAAAAGTCATTATGCGATGATTCTATATACTACAAATCATATATACGTGATTTAGCATTTCTAGAATATGTAAAAAAAAACAATCTAATTACTATAGACAAAAAGAAACCATTTTAAACACATGTATGCTGTCGACACGTTTGAAAACAATTATCTTTCTTTCAAAACTCTTGTTAGGAAAAATTTTAGATCTAGATTTGCATTAAGAAATTCGTGGGCGATCTTTATTAACTGAAAACTTGTTCTTTTTGCAACATACAATATAAAGATCTATCTTTATACATAAAATAAAACTTGTTCTTTTTGCAACATACAATATAAAGATCTATCTTTATACATAAAATAGCATTTTAGGCTCATAAAACACTGCAACATACAATATAAAGATCTATCTTTATACATAAAATAGCATTTTAGGCTCATAAAACACAAGAAATCTTTATTAAAAACGTTTAAAACATAGGAGTAGAATTGGGCGAGATGAAACTTGCCTGAGGGGTGTTGATGAACTCCCAAAAACGAGTGAGAATAATCCTACTTCGCTGAACACTGATCGATCTCGCGTCAGCTCCTCCAAAATCCTTCAAGAATCCCCAAAGAAAGGGGGTTTAGGGTTTGAGAGAGAGAAAGAAGGGGGCTGAGGCTATTAGGATTTAAAAGAGGGTTCTGAGAGCTACAAAACGGATATATATACTTAGGTATACTCCCGGGTTCAGTATAAACAAAACCAATCTGAAACAGAGACAATTCTGACGTCTGCACGCCCAGCGGTTGACCGGCCACTTGCCTGCGGTCGACTGAAAAGAAACCTGCACACAGGCTAGAGTTCGGTATATTGGCCATAACATTCTTGTCCAACCTCCGAATGAGGTGATTTAAGATTTGTTGGAAAGCTATTAAATAGACCTACAACTTTGATCTTTTACACTTTATCAGATTCTAATTGCATCAGTGTGTAAAAAATAGAAACTCATAACTAGTCATAAATCTCAGATTTCTCTTTTGGCCTTTGTGCCTATCTTGCATATATGCACTCATATATTCACAAATATACATTGAATGGATCTCAAATCAATTCTTATCATATTCAAACATCAAAATATATTATTTTTCACCATATAACATATTTATCATTATTTATCATAAAATATTCAAATTTTTAGGGTTTTACACTTACGTATCCTATCATATTACACTCTCTTAACAAAAGAAGTTCGGGTAAATCTTTTGATGGCCAATACTATCCTTAATATTTTTAAATATTAAATTGTCTTCTCATTCTAACTAATAATAATATCTTTAATATGATATATTACATTGTGACACTGGCCGACCTTGGCCCCTGTAATTTTAGGGTCATATCTAGTATTCAGAGTTTGCCTCGATTTGGTACCGCTCTCGCGGCCCGCACCAAAACAGTGCTTTACCCCTAGATGTCCAGTCAACTACTGCGCCTCAACGCATTTCGGGGAGAACTAGCTAGCTCTAGGTTCGAGTGGCATACCTCTGATGCTTTGCATTTTAAAAAATATCCCCATGGGCCAGTCCCCTTTAGGGAATAAGCCAAAATAATGGATCATTCACAGTGGCCCCGAAAAAGTCAATCGAAATCTAGCTCTGAAACCTAGAGGTCGACATAGTCCACCGGCTTGGAAGTCAACGAGTCCTATCCTAATTAATAAAAATATCTTTACTAGGGTACAAAGTTACATGTAATTGTCTTAGATCTTATCAAATGACAAACCATAAGAATAACAACCATTACTTACAAGTTTGAAAATTATAAAACTCAACCTCCAAAATAGAAAAAATTACACAAACAATCCCTTAGAATTTAAAAATTATGAAAGTTTTAAAAATTTTAAAAATACAAACAACCTTCTTAAAAAGTCCAAAAATTATTAAAAATGGTCTCATGAATCTATACAACATGCATAGCATCCTTAATGTAAAAATTGCAAACAACCCCTAACAAATGTAAAACTACAAAAAGGTAAAAAAACGATGATGAATCCAAAAATTGCAAACAACCTCTTACACAATTACACATTATAAATTACAAATTGCTATTTAAAAATCCTAAAAATTACTTATAGGCACCTAAAAATCTAAAATTTACAAAAAGCAACCCAAAACTCAAAAATTATAAAAATGCCATGTAATCTAAAACTTTCAAACAACCCCTAAGTAATATGAAATTACAGACACAACTCTAAAATTAAAAAAAGGAGCTAATAGCCTCATGAAATAAAGTTCTAAAAGATTACAATAAATGGTTAATAATATGAATATTTTAATAATCCCTAAATAAATGAAAACCTAAAAATAAAAGATTATGAATGACCATTTAAAAATGTAATAATTACTAAAACATACTAAAAAGTAGAAAATACAAAAAACACAAACTTGAATATCAATAAATTTTGAACTGTCCAAGAAACAATTAGTAATTACAGAGGACACCCTACAAGTTTAAAATTACAAACACACCCCTAAAACACTAAAGTTACAAAAAACACCTAAATAAATAGAAAATTATATAAAACACCCTAAAATTAGAAAAATTTTAAAAGTCATCTGAATAATATGTAACTATAGGCAATATCCAAAAAATTGAAAAAAATTATAAGTAGTCCTCAGAAAATTTAAAAATTATAGAAAAACCGCACTGAAATTCCAAAAGTTTAAAAGACCCTAAAATCTAAAATCTTTTGATCATCCCTCTGATTAATTTGAAACTAAAAAAATCCAGTGAATATTAAAACTAGAAATAGCCTAAAAAAGTCTTAAAAACTATGAAAAATGCCCCGAATAGTTTAAATATTACAAAGAACTCCCTAAAAATATAAAATCTTTGATCAAACTTGAAAAAATTGAAATTACAATGCCCCTCAAAAATTTAAAAATTATTAAAACCCTACAAAAAATTTAAAAATTATTAAAATCCCCATGAAAAATTCAAAAATTACAAAATAGACCCTACAAATTTGATAAAAATAAGAATTTATGAAGAACTCCTTAAAAATTGAAAATTACAAGTTAGATCCTAGAAAGACCAAAATATATAAACAATACCTTGAAAATCCAAAAATACTAAAACGTAAACTTTAGAGTTGACAATCCTAGAATTTAAATTCTAACGTTTCCTAAACAATAGAATTACAATTAATTTTGAATTTTGAATTTTAGAATTGAATTCTAAAGGTGAAATCAATTTCTTGAATCCAAACACAGCCTTAATGTAACTGGAAAAAAGCACATGACATTTGAAGAATTTTGAACAAGATTCCTTTAAACTTCATTATCTCTTTGAACAAAGTGTGACAACTGCAGCAAGTTTCCAAGTTGAGGCCTCTGTAGGTGGGTTATGTATTCACATGAAATTTGAAGAATTTTGGACAAGACTTCTCTAAACTTCATTCTTTCTTAGAACAAAGGGTGAAAAATGCTATAATACTCCAAGGAGAGGTCTTTTTGATTGGGCTATATGTTCACTGTCACGCCCTGCTCCCAGGAATGACTTGGTGGTAAATATATTTACAGAATCAAGTATGAAGTATTCCATAAATACCATGTAACCCGTTTTTAAATATACATCCATGTCATGCACAATAAAAATATACATAAAAGGTATATGTCTCATCATAACAACATAAACATCATAGGATTAATCAAGCGAAAACAAATAGAGATATAACAAATTGTCTGAGTATCACGTCCATTAGATAGATAAATATAATATTCGAATAGAAATACAAAGTTTTGGCTCAAACACGACCATCAAATCTAGATAATATGACTTAATAATACTCAAGAAGTATCTACTGTATCAAACTAAATAATTAACCGCAATTTTTTATTAAAAAGCCACTACATAGTGCTAGCTATTTACTCATAATATGCTTATTCAAGTAGAATTGGTCTGCTACAGTTAGACTCACTTTGTCACCTAAAAAGGGGTCCACAAATGGGCTTAGACATAAGGTCTAAGCGAGGAAATACGGGGAACTGCATGAAGGGTTAGCTGATCAAATAAAATAATGAACTTTTCTGCCAGATAAGAAAGAAATATGAATCAACAATACTAGTCATAAGCTCAACATGATATCTCAAATTGTGTTGTGCACACAACATATTTATAAACAGCATAAACAACTTTTTAGAGATATTAATTATGTTCTTATTTGGATATGAAATGATTAATCTATCTGCTTAAGGTGGTTATACATAACATACAAAATTATAAATAAGAACTCACGTAGGAGTTCTTTGGCCAAATAACCTATCTTAAAATGCGATTAATATCATAACTTCTTCTCCATTCCGCTGTTAATTAGTTAGCACATTTAACCTTATGCACTATAATTCTTGTCCTATGGCAACCTCACACAACCTAGCTAGTACTAGCCAGAATGGTCTATAGATCAGGGATCAGCTATCTAGTTGACTCCTGTATTAAGACTAACTACGTCAAGTTACACTCTATAGTATAGGATACATATATCTACATCTGTCTACATGTACAAGGATTAAGTGTATTCTCCATTATGTCATCTTTAGCACAAACTACTCATAACATTTTCATTAAATCATTCATTCGTCTTATAGCGAGTTATATAATGTATTTATCATGTGTTGAGATAAACTAAGTAAACTGAGTGATCAAAACACTTACTATGTGTAGGTATCTTATGGGACTCCTACATTAAACTCTCAATAAAGAAGTTAAAATAGCTAACTAGTACATCATTGGAAAGTTAGTTATGAAGTTATACAAAAATCAGATGTCTAAAAACTCGAACAAAACCAGACATATGCACTCTAAAACCAGACGTCTTTTTACGAAAAACTAAGAAACACTATTCTGTCATTCAAAATCAGGCATCTTCCTATTCAAATCAGACATCTAAAATCACTTTCAAACGTCGTCGGAGCATCAGACATCTAATCTCAAATCAGATGTCTGACGTCACAACTAGATAACTTTGATCGTCAATTCTTTTGCTGTCCTCGATCCAAATCACCTCGCACTTCATCATTTCACCTTAAAACCCCTCTTGACTCTTACAAACAACAAACCAAAACATATATGCTTATTTTTAACATGCTTCTACTATGCTTCTAAGATCAGACATTAAGAAAACTATGAGAACTAGGGTTTATATCAAAAGTTTATAGCTTTTCATGATTTTAATGTTTGCGTTGAGGTGAACCTGATTTAATTTCATCAAAACTACTCCAAACACACGGAATAACCTTAGCAAATAAACCTTAAAGGTTTAAGCATAAATTTTCTAGGTTTTCCAAATGAAAAGATTAAGGTAGATAACAAAGATAGTTTTGCCAAATAAAGAACGAATTGCCTGAGATGAAGACTGAGTTCTCCTCCTATGAATCTCCCCACTCTGGCCTTTTTCTCATGTAGAACTCTTGCTTTGAAAAAATATGTTCTGAGAAAAAAAAATAGGAACCCTAATTTTTGGGTTTATATAGGCTATGGGCCAATTGCAAAATAGCCCGCTAACTAATTTCCTTTACTCTTATAACCCTAACGGTTACATATGCAAATCCCTTTTTCAATTAAATCCAATTTAGGATTAATTCATGAATATCATTCTAATAGAGTTACACTTTAGGCTTTAGGAATTTCCATCATATCGAGTAGAAATAAATATTTATTTTGCATAAATCGCCTTAATTAAGTATATTATTTAATCAAAAAATTTGGGGCCTTACATCCTACCTCCTTGAAAGAAAATTTTGCCCTTGAAATTTCTAACTAGGGTAGATGCGTACCTCTAACAAATTCAAATACTTCTCTATTCTCAAATTCTCTCACTCCCAGGTAGCTTCTCTGAGTGAGTACGAATTCTATTGCACAAGCACTAAGGTACCGTTTGGCAAAGGGTTAAGTGAGGGGTTAAGGAGACTTAATCCCTTCTTAACCTGCCAAACACAACAAATCTATATAAGGGTTAAAGTGAGTTAATCCTTCATAATTTGCCAAACATAAAAAATATAGAAGGGTTAAGTTAACCCTTCTAGAGGGGTTAAAATGAGTTAACCCCTCAAAATGAGGGGTTTACTAATACTCCTATATATTTAGATGGAATAAGAGTTAACCCTTCTAATTATAAAGAAAATAGTCAAAATCATTGTTATTCCCAAACACTAAAATTGATCATAAGGGCTAAAATAAAACTTATTTAACAGGTTAATAATTTAGTCCTTCGGATTATCAAATGGGCTAAATACATTAATCATTCTCTTTAACCCCTCTTCATTAACCCTTTGCCAAACGGGGCCTAAGAGAATAACCTTATTCTTAAGGTGCTTTTCTCTTCAATCAACTATATATAAAAATCGGGTGTTGAGTGTAATATAGATCCACTCCAATTGTTAGTCCTGAATGATCTAATATGCGACTCTCATCGTGTTCATACTTTCTCAACTGCAAAACATGGAATACATTATGCATGCCTTGTAAAGGCAGTAGCAACACTAACCTATATGCTACCTTGCCTAGTTGTTCAATAATATTAAATGGTCTGATGTGCAGTGAACTTATTAATTTTCCATGAGTACCAAAGTGAATAACCCCAGGAGTCGATGAAATTCTAAGGAAATCGTGATCTTCGATCTTAAACTCTATATGACTTCTTCCTATATCTGCCCAGCTATGATACCTATCCTAAGCCATCTTGAGATGCTTGTGAACCACCTTAATCTTTTCTTTGGATAATTGGATGAGTACAAGACCTAACAATTTCCTCTCTCCAACTTTGTCCTAACATAACGGTGATCTACATTTCCTCCCATACAATGCCTCAAATGGTGACATCTTAATGCTATCTTGATAACTATTGTTATAAGAGAATTCCACAAGGTGTAAATAATCCTCCCATGGACCTAAAAAATCTAACGTACACGGTCGAAGCATGTCCTCCAAAATATGTATCGTTCGCTTCGACTACCATTGGTCTGCAGATGATAAGCAATATTGAATTTCAATCTAGTGCCTAATCTCTCATACAAACTATGCCAAAACTAAGAGACAAATCGAGTATCTCCTTCTAAAATAATGGAAATTGGCACTCCATAAAGCCACACAATCTCTTACACATAATGCTCTACCCTATTCAGTAGTTTATCCAACATAAAAAGGAATAAAATGTGCACTCTTAGTGCGTTGATCAATGATCACCTAAAATTGCATTATTCTGCTACTAGCTGTTAGGCAAAACTATGAAAACAATCCATCATAATATATGCTCCCACTTTCATTTTAGTATCGATAATGGTTGCAATAAACTTGCATTCTTCTGTGTTCCTCCTTCACTTGCTGACACATGAGGTATTTAGACATATATTTAGCGATATTGTGTTTCATACTGTCCCACCATAAGTACAATTTTAGGTCATTGTTCATCTCCGTTCCTCTAGGGTGAACTAAAAGCATAAAACAATGAGGTCCATAAAACGTACAAATAGTTGCCTTTTCTCAAAGAATAATCTCTATGAAACCAAATGTCTTTTGTCTTCCCTTCAAGTACTCTCTTCTTGACCTCAGTGAGCTCCTCATGCTGTAATTGCTACCCCTTAATAAAGTCAATCAATAAAAATTGTACTTTCATTTTCGTCATTTTCTCATGATTAGTGGTAGAATAACTTCAATACTATGATTCCTGATCTCTACAATTACCTCCTTCTGCTTCATGAGCATCATTACACTTGGTGTTCTACTGAGTGCATCAGGTACAACATTTACTTTACCTAGATGATATTGAAGATCAATATTAATACAACATTTACTTTTGTGATCAGTGAAAACTTCTACCTTGTCTCCCAGAATAAAAATCTTCAATTGCACGAATCACTACTGCTAACTTCAGATCATGAGTAGGGTAATTACTCTTGTGTAGCCTCAATTATTGAGAAGCATAGGTAATTACCTTCCCATTTTGTATCAATACACACCCTATTCCGATTCTTGAATGATCAGTGAGAATTTTGAATTTAGCGCTCCCCTCAAGCAAAGTCAACACTGGTCATTAGGCAAATCTTGAGAGTTTCAAATGCCTTTTGACATTTTGCTGTCTAGTTGAACTTCTCACCCTTGTGGAGCAATTTCATCATTGGTGCTACAATGTGTGAATAATCTTTGATGAATCTTCGATAGCAACCCACTATTCCTCAGAAACTACAAACTTCTCCGATGTTCGTTTGCGGCATTATCTTCGGGATTGCATCCACCTTGCTTGGATCAGTAATAATCCTTTGGAAGATATAGTGTGGCCTAGAAAATATACACTCTCTTGCTAAAATTTGCACTAGCTCAACTTGTCAAATAGATGTTCTCTTTGTATGATTTCTAAAATCATTCTAATCAGTTCTTCATACTCTTCTAGTGTCTTAAAGTACACTAGGATATCATCAGTAAATACTAACCACAAATAGATCTAGATATTAAGAAAATACACAATTCATAAGACTAGTGAAGGTGGAGTGTTCATCACACCAGATGACATAACTAGATATTTAAAATGTCCATAATGTGTCATCAAAGATGTCTTCAGATTGTCTTCTTTCTTCACCCACAATTAGTGGATCTAAGATCAAGTTTGAAAAGCACAATCACTCCTACTAGTTGATTGAACAAATCATCAATTCTCAATTATGGATATTTAGGACATTTATTCTTAATGGTGACTCGGTTCAACTCTTGATAATGCATATTTTGCTACTAATGTCTTTCTTTCAAACTAGAAAAAAACTGGGCTCTCCAGGGTGAAACACTTTGTCTGATGAGGCCCTTATGAAGCAACTCCTCAATCTGAACCTTTAGCTCTTCAAGTTTTCTAGGTGCCATGCGATATAGTTATTTTGAGATAGATGTTGTTGCCGGTACGAGATCAATAGTAAACTTAACCTCACATTGAGATGGTAATCCCGAAAGATCATCAGGAAATTTGTCTAAAATCTCTCAGCACGACCGATGAAATTGGCTTCTCATCCTTTGATGGTATGTCTCCTTCTTCTAAACTCATGAGGGTCGACAACTCTTTTGGTACCGCATGATACTCTGGTGGATCAATAAACTTGCATTCCCCGCGAAATATAAATTTTGGATGATTATGCAATCTAAAACCTATCTTATTATGACCGTCGTCAATACATGCATGAAAAATACCTAACCAATCCATGCCCAATATGACATCATAACCCTTTGGCTATTAGTAGGAGGTCGGCATAGAGTTATTGCCCACATATCATTATAGAACACCTATGACCTCAATTAGATATTAAGGTACCACTACCCATTATAATATTTTAAATCTTACATAATTTATGACACGGAATAGAATTATCATTAATAAACTTATCAGAAAACAAGTAATGATATGTGCTTGAATCGAATAAAATATGTACTAACAAGGATAATACCTGTAACCACATCACCAGCTTCTCTAGCTTTCTTAGCTATCAAAACATAAGCATACGCCTGACCATTAGATGTTTCAGACACATTCTTTACATTAGCATAATTTTTCTATGATGTCTTTTGCTTTTTGCTGTACGCCTGACCAAAGCGCTTGAATTGCTTTTCTTGGTATGTTACAATCTCGTTGCTATTTGCCTACTAATTCATGCACTATACCGGGATAATAGCTCGAGACTTGAGGCAAAAAGTGGCATTATAATCAGTAGCATGATAGTTTTGTGTGAACCTACTGTTAGGTCTCATGTTTATGAGCCTACTATATAATCTAGTTTTGATAATTAACAAACAATTCCTAAAATATTTTTTGAGTGTTTATATTTGATTGTTAGGTATTCTACACAAGGATCCTTTGTTGGAGGTTGAATGGAATTGAGCGTAAACGATCATATCTATTAGAGGTTGGCGAAATATCGGAATGAAGCCATTTGCAATTCAAAGTCAAGTTCAAGATCAAGCTCCATCCGCAATCAAGACGAGCTGTATTGAAGATTTTCATCTTGGGTATATTAGTTTAGGAAGTTTATACTTCGTGTGTTAATGCTTAAAGCTCAAACTATTCACACACATTATTTTCCATTTTTATTGCTTTCAATTTTAGCCACATAAATATGAAACAAATGAATACAAATTGTATACACTCATATTCATTTCTTGTTTGTATGTGCTTGATATGATTTCATTGAGATCAAGATTTGAAATCATGTTTATTGTTTTGAAAGATTGAAAAATATGTGTATTTTTAATAAAACATTATCTTATTGATTTATAGACTAAATAATCTTAGTTTACATCTTTTATTTAGTCTCTAAATCTATACAAGAGTTTTTAAAACTTTGTTTAAGTAAAAATATAAAAAACAAGTGTATTATCATTTTGTATTTTGACCTAATTTGCAAAATGATGATTTTTCATAATTGGGAGGTGCAATTTAAAAAATTCTTTTTATAACATGTTCATTTTCATGTTTATAAATATTTTTCAAAGTTTTACATTTTTTTAGAATTTGTTTGATATTTTTAAACAATATTTAAAGTTAAAATTTACTGTGCATTTCAGGTCATGTGCACTTATAAGTCGACTTATAAGTCGACTTATGATATGTTGTGTAGTTAGATATTTTTGTCTGTCGAGTCAACGTATAACTCATACAAGTCGATTCATGAAGACATAAGTCGACTTATACCTATCATAAGTCGACTTATAATATGACCGTTGCACAGTAACAACTATTTTCTAGATTTTTATTGTTTTGTATTTTTTGTTGGTTTTAGTTGGTTTCTTGGGGTCTCTATATATATCCCATACCCTCTAACTTCTGAGCTCAACCAAAAATGTTTTAAAACAAAGTTTAATGGTGTTTAAGTTTGTTTTAAGTGTGTTTTATAAAAGTTTGTGTGAAGTGGTTTTCACAAGAGCAAGAGGAGATTATCAATTCGTGTTTGGGCTTCAACCTCCTCTCTCTCTCTCTCTCTCTCTCTTGTTTTTCAAAGAAGATTCCTCTAAACTCAATTTTTAGCTTCATACATTTATTTGTTATTTATTCATTTTATTTAGCTTGAATTTACTTTGAGTTTAGTTTTGATATTACTCTTTATTTACACACACCCACTTGAGCTTAAGTATTTCATACATAGTATACTGGAGTTGTGAGAGTGTAACATTGAGTGTGGGCTTAATTGTGTTCTCATCTTGTTTAGAGAACAAACCATTTGTTATTGTACTTATTATGAGATACACTTTGTAATACACTTGTATACTAAGAGGAGTGTATGGTGAGAGACGGGGTCGATTCCATGAGGAGTGGCGTCGGTAGTAAAGTTTAGGGAGATGTTGTAAATCCGAGCACTTGAGAAAGGTGATACGGGCTAGGCTAATATTTAGAAGGTGTAGACTGTGATTGCAAGAGTGTGAGTTGTGAAAGTTTTTCCTGAGGTAGAAAACCGAGATTATGAGGTGTAAACATTTTCAGTTAGCATTAAAAACCGGTTGAGATAGTGGAGTTCTCCTCGAGAGTGGGGAGCGGAGATGTAGGTCAGAAGGACCGAACTCCGTGATCATTTTTCTTGTGTTTGCATTGGTTATTTTCCCAGTATCTTGTTTATATTGTTTCATGTCTATTTTGCCCTTGTGTTAATTACATTTCCTTGCACATATAAGTTGTTGAATATCACACTTGCCAGAATATTTGTTAATAAGTTTTTAATTGGTATTAAATTAGATTAGATTAGCATATTACCCTATTCATCCCCCCTCTAGGGTAATCATTTGATATCAGAGCTTAGTGCTCTTGATTTGTGGCTTAACCGTGTAGAGTAAAAGATCCAAGTCTTTATATCTAGCTACTCTAGTTTTGAGATTATTTTCATATTGCTTGTATTTATATCATGGATATGCACAGTGCACCTAGTTTAGACTATGATATTAATAGTGCTCCTTTATTCAATGATTTTTCTTATGCTCAATGGATATTTAGATTTAAAATATTTGTTAGATCTAAGCATATCAATATATGGAAAATTATTGAATGTGCTTATGTTGTTCCCACGTTGGAGAAATCCAAATGGAGCACAAATGATAAGAGAATGTTTGTTTTGAATAAGTTATTGTTAGAATTTATGCTTAAGGCTTTTGACTCTATTATTTCAACAAGCTTGCTCATTTTAATAGTGCTTACAAATTATGAAAATTTATAGAAGCACATCAAGAAAACTTGGAGGATATTCGACGCCCTTTGATGGAATCAACTTGAAGTAAGAAGGGAGCATCATCATCATGCACTCGGTCACTAGGCGATAGCCCCAGTGTGGTATGCGATTCAGAATCCAAAAGTGGATTATCTATTAGAGAACTCGCATATGCATATGATAGGTTAATGCATGCCTACACAAAGTTTCATAAAAATTTTATTGACTTAAAAAACAAGCATGTTTAACTAAAATCCGATCATGAGTCTCTAGCTTCCAAATTTAATATCATTGCTAAAGAGAATATAATTCTTAAAGAAAACAATGATAAGTTAAATTTGGAAAATAAAAATTTATCTTCAAATATGGTTAGACTATCTTATGCTAAGAATGATGCCATGATAGAAATAGAATCAATTAGAAATGAATTTAATTCTTTCAAAAATAATCATGCTATTTCTACTTCTATTGCGAATGCTTCTATGCCTAATGATGAGTTGAATAATATGAAAAACCGCATATCTTCCTTAGATTCAACATTAACTAAATGCATTCATAATAATAATAAAGTTATGGACTTGTGTGCAAAGTTATATACTACAACTTCTAAACCCGTACACTATGCACACATGTATACCAAAATTTTCAAGTGTTCTATTTACGGCCGAAAAGGCCATATTGCTAAATTTTGCTATGATGCACACAAACCTAAAAATGCTTATGCCCCTTGTGCATCTCATAAAGTTTCATCATATCATACACATTCACATGCACCAAATAGTCATCATAAGCATGTTAATGTGTATAAATGTAATTTTTATGGTAGAGTTTGTCATTTAGCAAAGTTTTATTTTGAATTACGAAAAGTTTCTAAATCACAAAATATTTCAAAAAGACTAACATTGTTTCAAAATGTTTCACATTTGCAAAATAATTTTAAAAGACCATCTTTATTTGCAAATTTTTTCCGTGCACACTCATATGGTCATCATAAAAAATATGTCTATTCCATTGTACTTATTACAATCGGAAGGATCATTTGAGTAATTATTATTATGAACGGACTAGTGCACTAAATACGCCCAAATGAGATCATAACCCTAGGGATTTGAGCTTTATTGATAGGGGTCATGTCTCTAAATTTTTCGGCACCAAGAGTATTTATGTGCCAAAATATTTTTATTTTTTAAATTAAGATTTTTAGTGTTTTTTTTTCATTTCTTGGTTTTGAAAAACATGTTTTGAAAATTTTGAAATTAAAAACAAATTGTTTTTAAGTTAATACTTTTGTTTTTATTTTTATTGGTTTTGATTCTGATGAGAGGTTTATGTTTGAGCAACCCCCCTCGGATTTATTGGATATTTATTTTCAAATCATGTTTACTGGGTGCTAAAAGTTTATATGGGTTGAAACAAGCTTTAAGAGCTTGATATGGTTGCCTCTTTTATTTTTCTTGTTGGATATGTCAAATATTGATTTTATTTGTTTTATCCTAAGCATACTCTTTTTTATCTTAGTGGTTAAAACATATAAATATTTTGATATTACTAGTTGCTTAATCACTTGTTCTTCAAAAATGATGATTTATAGATTAAGTACGTTTTGATGTTATTATGGTTTAGATTATAGTTTAGATTATGATTTATGATTTTGATTGTTTTGATTTTCATTTGGACTTTCATGATTGCCATGATTTTCATGGTTCTCATGCTTTGCTTTCATTTGAAAATATCTTTCATGATTCTCATGTTTTTTCATTCATTTGATTTCATAAATCTATACATATTGTTTTTATTGAGACATCATTTTCATAATAATAAATCAATCATGATTTATGTTTGACGATTTATGATTTTTTTTTGGGATTTATTGATTAAACATTTGATCTTTAATTTTTTTTTGAATATTTTTTGTGTTTAATACTCTTGTAACACCTTTTTCATAATGATATATTTTTATGTGTTCACTTGGTCTCTTTGAATGTGAGTTTTTTTAACACGTTTTTATTTATGCTTGCTCACATATGTTTGCCTTAGTATTTCATTTCATACATTCTATGTAGAATTTTGATAGGGGGAGCTTTTTCCCTATTTTTATTTTATACTCACATATGCTTATTTATAAGGGGAGCTTTCGCTCTTTTATTTTTAATTGTTTTTCCCATTTTGATGTTGACAAATGGGGAGAAACATGTATATTGTGAGTATATCTTACCTTTACTTTCTATTGAGTTTATGCATGATGATTATAATTTGTATATTCATTTGGTATCATGCATATTCTATATACTCTTTGTGTAGATTTTTTGTCATTGTCAAAAAGGGAGAGATTGTTAGGTCTCATGTTTATGAGCCTACTATCTAATTTAGTTTTGATGATTAACAAACAATTCCTAACCATATTTGTAGAGTGTTTATATTTGATTGTTAGGTATTCTACACAAGGATCCTATGTTGGAGGTTGGATTGAATTGAGTGTAAACGATCATATCTATTGGAGGTTGGATGGAATTGAGTGTAAACGATCATATCTATTGGAGGTTGGCGGAATATCAAAATGAAGCCATTTGCAATTCTAAGTCAAGTTCAAGATCAAGCTTCATTCGCTACCAAGACGAGTTGTATTGAAGATTTTCATCTTGGATATATTAGTTTAGGAAGTTTATACTTTGTGTGTTAATGCTTAAAGCTCAAACTATTCACACACATCGCTTTCCGTTTTTATTGCTTTCAATTTTAACCACATAAATATGAAACAAATGAATACAAATTGTATACACTCATATTCATTTCATGTTTATATGTGTTTGATATGATTTCATTGAGATCAAGATTTGAAATCATGTTTATTGTTTTGAAAGATTGCAAAATATGTGTATTTGTAATAAAACATTGTGTTATTGATTTATAGACTAAATAATCTTAGTTTACATTTTAGTCTCTAAATCCATAAAAGAGTTTTCAAAATTTTGTTTAAGTCAAAATATCAAAAACGAGTGTATTGACATTTTGTATTTTTACCTAATTTACAAAATGATGAGTTTTCACAATTGGGAAGTGTAATTTAAAAATTTATTTTTATAACATGTTAATTTTCATGTTTATAAATATTTTCCAAAGTTTAAATTTTTTAGAATTTGTTTGATATTTTTAAACAAGGTTTAAAGTTAAAATTTACTACGCATTTCAGGTCCTGTGCACTTTTAAGTCGATTCATAAGTCGACTTATAAGTCGACTTGTGATATGTTATGTAGTTAGATATTTTCATCTACCGAGTTGACTTATAACTCATACAAGTCGACTCATGAAGACATAAGTCGACTTATACCTCTCATAAGTCGACTTATAATATGACAGTTGCACAGTAACAGCTATTTTCCATATTTTTATTGTTTTGTATTTTTTGTTGGTTTTAGTTGGTTTCTTGGGTCCCTATATATATCCCATACCCTTTAACTTCTGAGTTCAACCAAGAAAGTTTTAAAACAAAGTTTAAAGGTGTTTAAGTTTGTTTTAAGTGTGTTTTACAAAAGTTTGTGTGAAATGGTTTTCACAAAACCAAGAGGAGATTATCAATTCGTGTTTGGGCTTCAACCTCATCTCTCTCTCTCTCTCTCTCTCTCTCTCTCTCTCTCTCTCTCTCTCTCTCTCTCTCTCTCCCTCTCTTGTTTTTCAGAGAAGATTCCTCCAAACTCAATTTCTAGCTTCATATATTTATTTGTTATTTATTCATTTTATTTAGCTAGAATTTACATTGAGTTTAGTTTTGATATTGCTCTTTGTTTGCACACACCCACTTGAGCTTAAGTATTTCATACATAATATATTAGGGTTGTGAGAGTGTAACCTTGAGTGTTGGCTTAATTGTATTCTCATCTTGTTTAGAGAACAAACCATTTGTTATTGTGCTTATTGTGAGATACACTTTGTAATACACTTGTACACTAAGAGGAGTGTGTCGTGAGAGACAGGGTCGATTCTAGGAAGAGTGATGTCAGTAGTAAATCCTAAGGAGAGGTTGTAAATCCGAGCACTTGAGGAAGGTGACACAGGCTAGGACAACACTTAGAGGGTGTAGAGTGTGATTGCAAGAGTGTGAGTTGTGAAAGTTTTCGGTAAACTAGAAAACCGAGATTGTGAGGTGTAAACATTTTCGGTTAGCATTGAAAACTGGTTGAGATAGTGGAGTTCTCCTTGAGAGTGGGGAGCGGCGACATAGGTCGGAATGACCAAACTCCATGATCATTTTCTTGTGTTTGCATTGGTTATTTGCCCACTATCTTGCTTATATTATTTCATGTCTATTTCACCCTTGTGTTAATTATATATCCTTGTAGATATAAGTTGTTGAATATCGTACTTGCTAGGATATTTATTAATAAGTTTTTTATTAGTATTAAATCAGATTAGATTAAAATATTACCCTATTCACCCCCCTCTAGGGTAATTTCACCCGCCACCCTGTTGAAGAGGATTGGTGGGAGAATTTGGAGGAAATTGACTATCAGAGGTAATCATTAACATGATAGTTTTGTGTGGACCTGCCATCTCATTGAAGAGGATTGGAGAGTGAGTTTGGAAGAAGACAAGAAATGGAATCTTTACCTTGGTTGACCTCATGGGAGTTGAAAGAGTTTTAATGGCTTTAACAATGCCAAAGGTCGCGTTCTTCGATACTGTTGTGGTCAAGTATCATTGCCGCATCAGTGGTGTTCGAACCTGCAGTGTTATAGGGTTTGCAATGATCTCTTTTCCTTCCATATGAGCATAATAGTCCTTGTCAATCATGAAGATCTTTGCCGGGAAGTGGCTGGTATATAAGAAGCCTATGTGTAGTACTTCTTAAAAAATTTATCGTTGATAGGCATCATGATCTTGTTGTCATCTTGATTATTAGGTGAAATGCTTCATTTGAGTAGACCATTTCTACTACAAATTATCCTTCACATTTTGGCTCGAACTTGCCTTTCTTTTTAGAGTTTAGAATCATTGGACGTCGGAAGGTGAGAATCAGGTCATCTTCCTTGAAAATGCTGTGTCTGACTTTCTTGTCAAACGCTTTGGAGATTCGAGCCTGGTAAAGCTCGATATGCTGTTGAGCTTGTAGTTGCTTTTCGTCTAGCGCTTCAAGTTTTTTAAGGCGTCGGTGATGAATTTCTTCCATTGTCATACCGGTTGCAAGTGCTATCCGAATGGATGGAATTTAAACTTCCAACGGCAATACAGCTTCGTATCCGTATACCAAGGAGTATGGCGTAGCACCCATTGGCGTACAAACCATCGCGCGGTACGCCCATAAGCTTTGACCTAACTTCTCATTCCAGTCTCGTTTGCTTGTGGAGACTAATTTGGTGAGAATTTTGATGATGGTCTTTGTAGATGGTAAAAATTACCTCTGCAAACTTACGAGAAATTCGCCTATGAGGAGAAGTCGCCCACACAATTTGAGGGTAGAGTTCACCTTTAGACTTGACTTGTCAGCACGAGCCTAAACCGTGCGGTCGTCAAATGTGCTCGTATCTATTTTGCCTCAGGCTCGCCTGTTTCTCGCCCACACAAGCCAAGATCATCCAAATGACTGAAATTCGCCTGTTTACACGACTCTCCTGACCGAGTCTAAAGTCGAATTCGCCTACAAACCTCAAGGTCACCAGTGTAACTGGGCACCCGCTGCCCCACGTACAGGGGTGGGATTTCCTACTTCCCGTGATGTGAAGGGAGGGAGCACAGTACTCCAAACCCGTCAAGTAGCCGTTCACAGTACGAGTGATCGGACATGCACTAAATCAGCCTGCACACTCATAAATGAAGCTCATCTCGCCTGCCCGAGTCAAGAGCTGGATCCGCCGGCATTTGGCAAGCTGTCAAAACCCACTCGAGTACTGGGTACCCACTGCCCAACGTACAGGGGTGGGCTTTCCCACCTCCCGTGACATGAAGGGAGGGAGCACAGTACTCCAAACCCGTTAAGTAGCTGCTCACAGTACGAGTGATCGGACAGGCGCCAAATCAGGTTGCACACTCATGATTGAAGCTCATCTCGCCTGCCCAAGTCAAGAGCTGGATCCGTCTGCATTCGACAAGCTGTCAAAACCCACTCGAGTGTTTGGCAGTCGCTGTCCCACGTACAAGGATGGGCCTTCCCACTCACACGTGACGTGATGTGAAGTACAGCCCCTCAAATGACCGCTCATAGTACAAATAAGCGGCAAGACATCTCTCAACAGTACATGGTCATATCCCATGATTCAAGGAGCGGCCACACCATCTCTCCTCTATTTAAGAACCTCTCCTGGCTACAGGAAAGGGGTTCGCTCATAGTTAATTGATTAATTCAATCAGTTAACTGAACCACTAGCTTTCGACTCTCAACCAGGTCGACGACAAGCTCTTTGCATAACCTTTGCACTGTAGCGTCCTCTCCCAATTTCGAGCCCTGATCGCCGTTGAACTTGGAGACTCAAACTCCATCAACCTGAGCTTCTACTGCGTACTGAAGCTCGCCAGCAACCTCGGGCGAATCGTCCAAGGAAAGCAGACTCGGTGCGAGAACCGAGCGAAGCATCCTGTAGCTACCGAAAGTCTCCACGTTAAACAAGGAGGGCATTCCCTCCGCTTCTGTTATAATTTTCAATTCATTAGTTTGTAATAAGCTGTTCTTATCAATACAAACAAAATCCCTATTTCGGGAGATCAATTTCATACCTGCAGAACATGGCGACCACAGTGGGAGAAACTATTTCTTCAATCGAAATGGTGGTAGCTCAGTTCGACGAGGTTGCTGTTAGGACGACTGTGGAGTCCCTAGAAATCGAGTTCGACCAAGCCAAGTACGAGGAGTACTTATCTTCTTCCTCCTCTAGTGGCGATGCATCCCGCAAGCGCCACAAAGTTGTGCGTAGAGGCCAACCTCAAACGGTCAAAGCCTCTGCGCCTAAAGACTTTATCTGAGTCACGTCAAGAGAGCCCACTCCTTCTGAATTGATCGAGGCCAAACCAGAGGTCGAGAGCACAAGACGAAGGGCTGCCAGATGGGTCGCTAAACGGCCTTCCCAGACACCCCCCAGGAGGAAACGGTGGTCCGTCTCGGCACAGACCATGTCGTCGCAATCCGCATGAAAGCTCCTCTCTCCAAAAGAGCTCACCAGCGGCAACGACAAGCCCTCGCCCGACAGGAGGCCCAAGTCTTCACCTCATACGACGACCTGAGTTATTACCCAGGTTCGAAGAATGCAAAACGAAGGAGCAACCCCCCAACATTGGAAGGCTCTCTAAATCAGGCGAGCCCTCGCGCACGAGCGTACTTCGCTCTGAGCATAATACCCCCCGTTTCGGCGGATCTAGTATTCCTGACCAACTGGACCACTCAGGCGTGCCAACCAAAATGGGCAAGACCGCCCATTCAGGTGGACTTCGCTTTTCTGGTCACATCCCAGATACGAACAAGTCTACCCGAATAGGCGAGCCTTCGAAGGCGGGTGAGTCTCACTATGGCCACCCGACGGGTGAGCGTAACGAGCAGAAGAGCCTTGACTGCAAAGGCAAAGCGGTAGGCGATATCTTACAAATTCTCCTGCGTGAGCAAGAGGTTGAGTTTCGCCTACATACTGGAGTTCGCCCAAATGTGAAGACTCGCCTGTCAAGGCGAAGTCACCCAACTCCAGCACCAAAACATTCCGTCCAGTGTACACCAGGGAGTACATCCAAAACTCTCTCGTGCGGTCACCCGGGTGATCCTTCTGATGTTGAGGGTTATCGCCAACCGTCCGCAGAAGACCTCCGGAGTTACCTAACTCGCAAACGCACCATACATAAGGTGAATCCTCAATGCCACTGCGAACGGCTTATCCAAACAGTACTCGCTGACTGCCAATGTATAGAAACAGCAAAACCTTTGGTGTTCGGGAGGCTTTCTTAACGGCCTTCCCAACCGAGACCTTCTCGTCGAAGACGACGTCACCAAAGAGGACGTGCCGCCAATGATCTAGAGCTCTCGTCCGCTACAATCAACATGACGGACAGGGGTAAGGCGGTACTTTCTGACTCCCCAGATTCGGACTCCGTCCTGGGGTCTAATCCTCAGCTTGTTCAACATAGACAAGGCGACATATACCAGCGTACCCGTAGTCGTACGGGGGTAAGCATCAGGTTTTATTACTCTACCTTAGCAGCTCCCTCCTACGGTGAAGATGAGGATTACTCAGTGGCAGCCATGTCCCAAACATCGCACTCAAGTTAGGACACACTGGCAAGGGTACACATGGCTGAACCCACCCCTGAACAGACGGTGGCCCAAAAGCTCGAGGAACAACAGGCGACCATCAATTCCCTAAGAGAGATGATGGAGCAGCTTCTGAACAAGAAGAAAAGAAGAAAAGAACCGAGCACGCCTTACCGCGGCAGGCGAGGAATAAGGAGTGGGTACCTCCCCATTATCCGGCGACTGAAACGAAAGATGATATTGGTCCACAGTCCGATCACTCTTCTAAGACATCGCTAGGGATGTCGCATATTGGGGGTAATGCCCGTGACAAGAGGTTCGATAAGTTCCAAAGCCAACTCAACACTTTAAAACTCCAACAAAATATGAATAAGCTGGGGGTGATCCGACCTTATCCTGTCGAGTGGGATACAGTCCCATACCCAGAAAAATTCAAGCCGATTAGTTTGGTACAGTTTGACGGTAAGGGCTCGTCCTCGCAACACATTTATTATTTTATGGTGCAAACTGGTTTTCTTACGAGGAACGACGCCATCCTTACCCGATTGTTCATCGGTACCCTCAAAGGGGTGGCCTTTGAATGATTTCGTAAGTTGGAGCCTGGCGCCATCACATCTTGGGCCGACGCAGAAAAGCTTTTCTTGGCCCGCTTCTTTGACGATGACACGGAGGTGTCGATGGCCACCCTCCTCGCCGAGAAGCAGCGAAAGTCGGAATCAGTCAACGATTTTGTAAAGAGATTCAAGAATCGGTCAGTTCACTGCCGAGACCAGGTCTCTGAGTCTACATTGATCGAAATGTGCCACAATAATCTCTCGATCCACATTTTGTCCACGGTCGGTGCGGTAGAAACCCGAACTTGGAAGGAACTTGTTTGTCAGGGTGATCAAGTGGAGAACATGATCAAGAGGCTAGAAGCCGAGGAGCCACATCCCAAGAAGGGAGCCGTAGAACCAACCATGCCAAAGAATCCTCCTCGAACAAGAGGAAAAAAGATCATGGCCGTCGATTCTACCCCGGCACCCAAAACAACCCAAAGACCGAAGCCCCGACAATTCGAGCAATGCTCCCTGCGGTAATACGACTTCAAGGAAGACCAAGTGGTGGTGACATTCGATACTCTACTCAAGAGCAATCGAATTAAATTACCGGAGGTCACAAAGCCTGAAGAGGCAAGCAAAACCAATGACCCGGGTTATTGCACCTACCACAGATTCCTTGGCCACCACACCTCTAAGTGCTACATCCTCAAGGACAAGCTCCAGGCCCTCTATGATGCAGGAGTTCTAAAGAAGGAGAAAATACAAAAGCAGGTAACCACGAATATGATCACCTTGAGTTTTGAGACAGACCTCCCAGAGGTTCAGGCTCCGACAGGGATAATCCCTATCCCCAAGGCAATCCTGAAAATCACTAATGACGACCCTCACAATCAATGAGGGAAAGGCTTAGTACCTCAGATTTTGTCATCAGGGCAAGTAATGTGGGTCCATCCAGATCTCCTTGACGATAAGCAATGGACCTCAAAGCCCTCGAAAAAGGTTAGGGGCAAACCTTGCAATGCCATCTCCGCCATCCTGGGTGGAGATAAGACAACACTGACCGCCCCCACTAACTCCGAGGAGGAAACCGCCGTCCTCACCACAAGGACAGGGAAGGAATTCGCCAAGGAATATCCCGCGAGAGCGGAAGACCCGACAAGGCTTCCCGCTATGCCGGTTGCAACAGCCCCTCCGGGCATCGATAAACCATGTTCGAGTAATCAACCCTTCTGTTTCAACGTACTCGCACAGCTAAAGAGCATCCCCACGCGAATTATCATGTATGACCTTATGCGGTTATCCAAACTCACCCGGGAGGCCCTACAAGAAGCACTGGCCGACTCTGAAGTCTTCGCCACCCACTTCTCGAGGGAAGAAGACACGGAACGGGAGTGTGCGATGTGTTGCCAAACCACCGAGAGGTGGGTCCCTTGCATCACTTTCACTCCGGAGGACATGCTCTTCAAAAGCACCTCTCATGACCGACAGCTGTACTTCACGGGTTACGTCGGTTCCTCGAAAGTGGATCGAATTCAAGTCGATCCAGGATCTACGCTAAGCATCGTGCCTCTGAAACTGATCAAACATCTAGGGGTGCCCTCGAAGCGCCTTTCTGCGACAACTACGACTATCTTCGGCTTCAACGCCATGGGCACCCGACTGCTTGGCAAAATACGCCTGAAGTGCCGGATAGGAGACATGAAGACAGAGGTGACCTGTTACGTCATCGACGCCGAGCCATCCTACAATATGCTCTTAAGGCGACCGTGGATCCACAGTAACCGGATAGTACCGTCTATGTTACATCAATGCTTAAAATACGTGGACGACTATGATCATGTGAAAACAATAGTAACCGATAGACAACCCTTCAAAGGTGTCGAGAACTACTTCACGAACTCTCTACTGTACCAGGACCCCGACGAGCCACCAATCGAGGAACTTGAGAGTGGCAACGAGGCGGACAGCGAACCCGAGTATGGTGACGGCCTAGTCCTGAACGACTTCGAATCGATTGTAATTGGCTATGAAAGTCATAATGTAACCAACACTGTTCAGGCGGAGGAGATTATCATGAATGAGAAGTTCAACTTTGCTTATTTGTCGTCTTGCTCAACATCCGAGGATGATGCGCCTAATAACCTAGTGTCAAAATTCTATAACGACCGCTCACTGCACTTTCCTGTATGCTCGTCGTACGTCACGAAGGCACAGCCGATCAAGTCATCGTAAGCTGTACTCATCGTACCAGCCCGGAATAACTATCAAAAAGATATTATCTTTGGACAAATCGATCACCCCTTGCGCACGCTATGGGATGAATCTGAAGAAGAAGACCCCACGCCTTAATTTTTGCAGTACAGTCAAACCATGAAGCGCATAATGAGCAACATGGGATACGACCTCACTCGCCTAGAAGGTCTGAATTATGGCTAAGGACGAAGGGCAATCATCCGACCTGCCTACGTGCCTAAAGGCAAACCCGCAAACTACTTCAACAAGACCCGAAGAGGTTTGGGCTACACCTTTTTCTCATTGGAATTGTTCTGCTATTTCAACGAGGACTCCGACGATGCCCGTTCATGGGATCCACTAGTAGAAAATGCGGTTGTACCTACGGAAAAATAGCGACGGAGAAATCCGTCGCTATATGTTATTTTATAGCGACGGATATTTCCGTCGCTATTTATCCGTCGCTAAAACTATTATAGCGACGGATTATCACATTTTAGCGACGGAATCTATTCGTCGCTAAAATATTTTACGACGAAATAAAATTTCGTCGCTAAATTGTTTTTAGCGACGGAAATTCCGTCGCTAAATTGTTTTTAGCGACGGAATTGCCGTCGCTAAAAACAATTTCGGGCAAAATTTTTTGGGCACCCACGCCCGAAATTAATACCCTAGGTTCCCCCCCCCTTCTCATTTTCAGCGAC
>NC_033798.1:52258809-52287943 GCF_001876935.1 Asparagus officinalis
GTGAGGGTGAGGGTGAGGGTTAGGGTTAGGTGAGGGTGGGGTGAGGGTGAGGGGTGGGTGTGAGTTTGAGGGTTAATGATAGGGTTAGGGTTAGGGGAGGGTGAAGGTGAGGGTGAGGGTTAGGGTTAGGGGAGGGTGAAGGTGAGGGTGAGGGTTAGGGTTAGGTGAGGGTGAGGGTGAGGGTGGGGGTGAGGTTGAGGTTGAGGGTTTGGGTTAGGTTTAGGGTTAGGTGAGGGTGAGGGTGGGGGTGAGGGTGAGGATCGATAATGGGTTAGCGTAACTATTATATCGCTAATTACTCAGAAACTACACACACCGCAAACTCATATTTTCGAGCCATAGAATTTATGTGTTATGGGTTAATGATATAATATATTAGCTTTTACGTTGCGTATAATTTATGTGTTATGGGTTAATGATATATTTGAATAAAATAGAGAAGGGGAGATCTCAGACATTTTGTAGATCGTATTCTGACTTCCTGGAGCCCGAATTACGCCGATGAAGAGAAGGGGAGATCTCAGACATTTTGTAGATCGTATTCTGACTTCCTGGAGCCCGAATTACGCCGATGAAGAGAAGAAAGCAAAGAATAAGGATCTGGCTATAAGTAGCAGTTCATTTATATATTCAATTTCATATTAATGCATCATTATTAAGTCGACTTGCCCGGGTTGTTTGATATATCGCAGGAGAAATTACATGCCAAGGTACAGGAGCAATTGACTCAGTCTCAGGTCTGTTCTAACACTCCTGCCCGGCTAAGTAGAGAGGATGAGGACTCCACCATCGAGACGGTCATTGGACCTAGTAGGAAGAATAGATATCGGTGGAGAGGATCCGAGCAGAGGCCGCACGAGTCTAGTAGCACCTACGAGTCTGCAGCACCACAAGGAACACCAGGAAGCAGTTCATATCAAGACTCGATGGAGCAGCGATTAAAAGCGATTGAAGATTGGCAGTCGCAGCAAACAACATATCAGCGGGCTCTAGAGGAAGAACGGAGGCGCCGGGAGCAGACCGTATTGGAGTTCACACAATTCATGTCGACTCTGCCTCAGAAGGCTCAGGAGGCATATAGGAGACGGTTTTTGTCGTCACAGGTAATATATATACTTTGTTTTTTTTAATTAGATGATATCATACATACTGATACACACTGATACAAACTGTTACACACAAACCCTAACTCTAACCCTAACACAAACCTCAAAATATATACTTATAATGTTTTTATGTGATGGTGGTGTTGATGGTGTATGCATGCGTAGTGTTGGTGGTATTGGTTGGTGGGTTGGTTGGTTGGTTGGTTGTGGTGTTGTATAGTGGTGGTCGTTATGTGATTGGTTTGTGAGGGGTTTTGTCGTGATGGAGGGGAGGAAGGGGGATTGGGTGTTGATGGTGGTGATGGTAGTGATGGAGGGGGAGGGGGTGTGTAGAGTATAATTGGTTGGTGGGTGGGGGCTTTGATCGTGGTTGAGGATGAGGAGTGGGGATTTTGTTGTGGTGGTGGTTGAGGGGGAGGGGTAGGGCGAGGGGGGAGTGTTGTTGGTTGGTGGGTAAGGGTGAGGATTTGTGGTGGTGGTGTTGTGTTGTGGTGTGATGTGTGGTGATGTGTTGTGCAGTGTAGTGTTGTGTTGAGTTGTGATGGTGTAGTGTTATTGTGTTGTGGTGTTGTGCTGTTGTGGTGTTGTGTTGTTGTGTTGTGATGGTGTAGTGTTGTTGTGTTGTGGTGTTGTGTTGTTGTGTTGTGATGTTGTGGTGTTGTGTTGTGATGTTGTGGTGTTGTGTTGTAGTATATTTATATTTGTACTCTTATTAACGTTTACACACACTTGTTAACATTTGATTTATATTTACAGGCCGGGACTTCTTCACAAGGTGCAGCCGGGGGTAGTCATAATGTGGCTGGGGTTGGGGGGGGGGATGATGATGATGATCAGGAGGATTGATTGTCCTTAATATAACTTTGAAAACAATTTCTTGTGTTGTATAAACAATATTTATTATGTACCTGTCGAGAAACTTTTACTTGCTTTTATTGAATTAAATGTGTGATATATGCGTGAGATGTGATATTTGCGTAAGATTGAAGCTTTCTTCTGCTGATTGAACAGGTTTTTAAAAATTATTATCGATATTGTACAGGGATTTTCAATTTTCAAAATATTTTTTTAATTTCTTATTTTTAAATTTTTAGCGACGGAATTTCCGTCGCTAAAAATAATTTTAGCAACGGAAATTCCGTCACTAAAGTACTATTTAGCGACGGAAAACATGCACGAAATCACATCTGTACAATTTCAAAAAACAATAGCGACGGATATTCCGTCGCTATTGTTTTTTTTAATTTTTTATTTTTTTAAAATAGCGACCAATTTTCCGTCGCTAATAAACCGTCGCTAAAATTTAGCGACGGAATGTCCGTCGCCAAAAGTCTTTTTAGGCACCCCTGTTATAGTGTCGAAACTTTAGCGACGGAAATTTAATTTTTCCGTCGCTAAAACTTTTAGCGACGGAAAAACGACTTATAGCGACGGATTTGTCCGTCGCTAAACGTTGAAAATCCAGCAATGATCGGTCATCAACAACCTCGGTGTGGGATTCAGACGTCAGCATAGGGGACTTGTTCGACAATCTTACAATCAATATGGCTACGATCGATCTAGCCGAAATGGCAGAGGACGGATGGGTCCCGCTCTATGATGAGACATGGGACCGTCACGTTAACGCCCAGTGGAATAGCCATTTCGAACAACGCGAACCGCCGACCGAGGACGAAATCCTCCAAGTGAACATGGGCGATGAAGCTAATCCCAAGCCCATATTCATCAGTGGTAGTCTACCTCCTCAGGAGAAAGAAGATCTCATCGCCCTCATACGGGAATACATTGATGTCTTCGCATGGAATTACGAGGACATGTCTGGCCTTGATCCACGGGTTGCCATGATCGCCTCAACATCGGCTCAGATGCCAAACCAGTCAAGTAACAGCAAAGGTGGTTTCGTCTGCAAATCATGGAGGCGATCGAGGCCGAAGTGAATAAGCTGATCGAATCCGGCTTCACTAGAGAGGAACAACACCCCGACTGGGTAGCCAACATTGTTCCAGTCCTGAAGAAGAACGGTAAGATTCGGATCTGCATCGACTTCAGAGATCTCAATACCGCTTGCCCTAAAGATGTGTTTCCTTTGTCCATCATGGATGTCATCATTGATAACACGTGTGGGTTTGAGAGGTTGTCCTTCATGGATGGATTCTCAGGGTATAATTAAATCAAAATGTACCCCGAGGACAAAAAACACGCTTCGTTCAGGACTCTAATAGGGGTATACTGCTACACAGTCATGCCTCTCGGGCTTAAAAACGCAGATGCAACCTACCAACGCGCTATGAGCACGATCTTTCGAGACCATCTACGAAAGACGGTCGAATGTTATGTGGACGACTTGGTCGTGAAGAGTCGCTGTAGAGATGACCACCTCCAAGACTTGAAGGTGATGTTCGAACTCATGAGGACTCATCAACTCAAGATGAATCCTACGAAGTCATTCTTAGAAATGTCCAGCGGTAAATTCCTTGGTTTCGTGGTCACGACGAAAAGGATCCGAATTGACCTAGATAAAGTACGAGCTATCCAGGAGCATCGGCCGCCCCAAAATCTTAAGGAACTGAGGGGTCTTTAGGGACGATTGGCTTACATCCGGAGGTTCATTTCGAATCTTTCGGGCGTGCCAACCCTTTTCCAAACTAATGAAGAAGGGTACCTCCTTCGTGTGGGACGAGCCTTGCCAGCGGGCCTTTGAGGAGATCAAAGCCTATCTCTCGAACCTGCCCGTCCTTGCGGCTCCAATCTCAGGAAAGCCATTCCTCATCTACATCCGGGCTATGGAGCATTCTCTAGACGCCCTCTTGGCACAAAATGACGACGCTGGCTACGAACAGGGCATCTACTACCTAAGTAAAACCCTACAAGGTGCCAAACAGCGATACCCCATGGTCGAAAAGGAGTGTTTGGCTTTAGTATTCACCATCCAAAAGATGCGACACTACTTGGTGGGCCAGACCATCCACGTCATTTCCTAGATGAACCCCATCCGAGTTTTCATGACACAGCCTGCGGCTTTAAACTAGCGTTTGGCCAGGTGGGCACTCCTATTGTCTCAGTATGATATTCACTTCATGCCACAGAAGTCGGTCAAAGGACAGCCTATCTATGATCTTATGGCTAGTCACCCGCTAGGAGCGAAGACCGACCTATTCGAAGATTTGCCAGATGAACCCCCCGAGGTTAACACAACTTCTTCACCAGAGGTTTGGCAAATGTTCTTCGACAGCACGTCTCGCGTCGGTACGAGCAGCTCTATTATTTGAGGAGTGGGGGTGGTCCTCACTTCTCCACATGACCACGTATTACCCCGAGCCTTCTCTCTAACAGAGCCAAGGAGTGGGGGTGGTCCTCACTTCTCCACATGACCACGTATTACCCCGAGCCTTCTCTCTAACAGAGCCATGCACCAACAACGTGGCTGAGTACAATACATGACCACGTATTACCCCGAGCCTTCTCTCTAACAGAGCCATGCACCAACAACGTGGCTGAGTACAATACACTACCCATTGGACTCGAGTTGGCAAGAGAGTTAGGGATAAAGCATCTCGAGGTCTACAGTGACTCTTAACTCATCATTAAACAAATGACGGGGGAGTATGAAGTTAGAAATGACGACTTGATCCTGCATCACAAAGTAGCTACCAGGCTTTCGAAAGCTTCCGCATCGAGCATGTGCTTCGTTCCAAGAACACGCACGCGGATGCCCTCGCATCCTTGGCGGCTAACTTGGCCCAGCCACTAGAGACGACCCAATGGGTCACTATGGCAAGTCGAAGGCTCTTTCGACTAAGGGATGTTCCGAAAGCGAATGCTACCCATCAAGTTTTGGATCAGCCCGACCTGAAAGACTGGCATCTCTCGATCATCAATTACATCTTGTACGGCATGTTGCCCGAAGACGCTAGGGAGCGAGAGTCCATCCGTCAGCGTGCCTCGAGGTTCTACTACGATTCGACCACAAAGACGTTATATCGAAGGTCGTATGATGGCTTATTACTTCGATGTCTTTCAAAGACAGAAGCACAAGAAGCTCTGCGCGAAGCCCATGACGGCACTTGTGGATCTCACCAGCCCGGACCCAAGCTTTGGGATTGTTTGCGAAGGATAGGCTACTTTTGGCCTGGGATGGTTAGCGACGCGGTTGCTTACGCGAAGCGTTGCCACGCGTGCCAAATCCATGCTAACTACATGCATCAACCTCCCGAAGACCTACACCCGACAGCAGTATCATGGCCTTTCGAAGTATGGAGGATGGACATTGTCGAACCAATATCCCCGCCGTCGGCAAGAGGTCATCACTTCATCCTCGCGATTACCGACTACTTCTCTAAATGGGCCGAAGTCGTCCCTTTAAGAGAGGTCAAGACCAATGACGTGATTAAGTTCATCAAACACCATGTCGTATACCGATACAGCATACCTCGACGTATCATTCATGACAACGGCACACAATTTGTTAGTCATGTATTCACCAGGTTTTGTGACAAGTTCCGAGTACAAAACCTTTCCTCCATAGCCTATAACCCTTCGGCGAATGGCTTGGCCGAAGCCTTCAACAAAACAATCGTTAAGATCTTAACCAAGCTGACCTCCAATAGCAAACGCGATTGGAACAAAAAGCTAGGCGAGAGCTTATGGGCGTATCGCACAACAGTTCGTACACCGACCGGCAACACACCCTACTCATTAGTATATGGCTGCGAGGCTGTGTTACCATTAGAAATTTAAATTCCATCCCTCCGTGTTGCCCTAGCCACAGTAATGACGATAGAGGATAATCATCAACGGTGCCTCGCAGAACTTGAAGCGTTGGATGAGAAGCGACTGGAAGCTCAACAACACATTGAGTTCTATCAAGCTCGAATGGCCAAGGATTTTGACAAGAAAATCAAACGTCGGTCCTACAAAGAGGGAGAATTGGTACTAACCGTTCGACGACCAATGATTCTCACATCTAAGAAGAAGGGCAAATTTCAGTCCAAATGGGAAGGACCGTTCGTGGTAGAGACGGTCTATTCGAATGGAGCTTATCGCCTCGTCAAACCGAACGGCGACAAGATCATGATGCCTATCAACGGCAAGTTCTTGAAGAAGTACTACCCTTAGTTCTCCTTCAAACTCCTACTGGTGCAAGGGTATAAACTATCCCTCCAAACTCCCACGGACACATGAGGAGCTCCCTCAAGCACTTCGCCGGCCACCCAACGCCTTTCCTTCGTCGCACGCCACCTGTTCGACGATATGCCGACGCAGTCCAGACCCACCATAGACGTCGCTTGAGATCCGTCGTATCGCGTCCGCATTGGCGCCGTCGCCTCGTCGTCAGACCCCACGGTCACGCAGGCAAGATCTCATATCCTTTGTATTGTCTTTACTATTTTTGATATACTGTTAATTAAGTATATGCAAGATCCCTATTCCATGTTGTTTTTCATTATAATGTTATAATTGTTGCAAAGTAATTATGTGCAAGATTTCGTTGCTCAGCTTGTCACTTATTATAATTTTATGCCTGTTATGAATTATCTGCCAATATTAAGCTGTGGTATAATTATCTGTGTATGATGTTATGATAAGTAATTTAAAGGAAAATTATTTTGTTTAAAAATAGTTATTTTAAGATGTTTTTAGAATTATTATGATAAAAGAATGAACTAACAGGAAAATGAGTTAGTTTCGAATAATTATTAAAATTAGATAATTTAAAATTAATTATTTTGGAAAAGGGGTCATTTTGAGTTGTTAAATTATTTTCAGCAAAAGTATTATATTTTTAATAATTATGATGATTTAAAAGAATTTATTTAAAACAAAAGGAATTATTTATTTTGGATAACAAGATATTGATGAAACCAGACTGTATGCATGTTTTACTGATTCAGGATTACATTTCATGTTTTATGATTATTGTACTATATTTGACATGTCTACTTTTATTGTTTCTGGTTGTTGTGAGAACCCTTAGTAGTTCATAACTTAGTGGTCTCGTGCGTCATGAACAGACTTAGTGACATGTATGGGTGTGTTGACTGAGTTAGGTGGTGAACCCGAGTTTCAATGAGGATTATGGTTGATTTAGAAAAACGAGAAGAGTTGGAATGGGGAAGTTAATGTTCATGTGCTTGGATGTGATTGTTGATGTATCTTCCAGCTCGCGCCAGTGAATTCGTGTAGTCACTAGGGTTGGTTGTTGGGTTAAAGTGAATTCGTGTAGTCACTTTAGTTCGTGACTTGTTTCATCACCTGAGCTTTGTCTGAGTTCGAACCAAGCCGAGATCGGATTGCGTGTAGTCCTCTGACCGATTCGTGTAGCGGTATTGGATGCGCGTAGAGGATTTGTGAACAGTCAGTTATCCAATAATATGAGCGTTGACTCTTTGTGAGATATGAACCCGTGACCTGTTATAGGATGACTTGTTACCAGTGGATCGGTGTCGCCACTGGGGTTGGTTTGTTGGATCAAAGTGAATCAGTGTCGTCACTTTGGTTAGGATTTATGGATTCTTGTGAGATGTAGGCCAGTTGTATTTCTTTTCATACATAGATCGGGGTTAATATTTAATTATTTACAATTTGAGACATATGGTATATACATGAGAGTTTCCTTGTTTGGATTATTTCGCTCGACGTACTACGTCTCTTGTTGTAGATTTTTAAGTATTAATTTCATCTAGTGTATGCCCTTGTAATTTGGATGATTAGTCTGATCGCTAGCTGCATGACCTCGTTGCCTGATCGATTTTGGATGCTTTATGTTATCATGATTTAGTAGTGTTTTCATGTTGATTTGTGGATTTCAGTTGTACGTTCTTTCGTTGTTTCTGTTATCATATCGTTTTTCGCATTAGATTTCTGTTCGTTCTATTTTCTTTTGTGGGGTCTTGTCTGCGTCATGCACCTGACGTACACCTGTTTTCTCTGGTGTACGTTAGACTTAGGAGAAGAACAGGTTTAGCAGGAGCCAGAGGATTCTCAGCAGGAGTGTCTCGTAGACGGAGCAGAAGAAGAAGCCGAAGCTTAGTCATTCCTTTCAGTTTGTTTTGTAGCACCTTCATCTCCTTTTGATCGATGTATTTTGTATCACTTCAGTATTCATTTGTTCAGATTTGTATAAGGGCATGTTGACCTGTATCATTATGTCTTGGATGATATTCATTTGTGATATGATATGTATTCTTTTATTCTGAGTTGTCTATTATATATTCTTGCTGATTGTCATCGGGGACCTGTGCCTTCGTATTGTACTTATTTCCAGACGTTTAGCGTATTGGATTGAGAAGAAAAGAAAAGAAAAAAAATAGCAGTGTATATTTCTTCTCAATCTAATACGTCGCAGGCTTGTTCACGTTCCGATTCCCGGGTATTTTGGGAGCGGGGCGTGACACAACGTTTGCATGCACCTAACACAATTTCTTTTTATACTTTTTTTTGGGAAAAATTAGCTTTTTTTTATTTTTAGAATAAAAAGGAAGAAGGAAAAACCTAACTAAAACAAATAAAAAAATATATCCATCATTTTTCAATCACTCTAACTCTAGGGTTAAGCCTAACTCAGCTAGACCAGCTCCTAACCAAAAATTCCTTAAGTGAAAAGATAAAATTTTTACTCGGTTAGTTAGCCAGGTAAGGATAGGAACAGAGGTTGATCAGAGATCGATTAAGTACCTCATTCCTTACAGAGCGCTTTACGCAACCCTTAAACCTTGCCTTAGACACCAGCTAATCCAAGAAAACTTAAAACGGTTCACCTAAAGATTCTTTATTCCTTATTGAGCTCGATTCCTTATGGCCAACGTCTAATGAGTTTTTATTAGGCTTGGTTGTGTAGTGAGGAATTAATAATTTTGGGCTAAGGAAAAGGTGATGAAATCCCTCACCTTATCTTGATTATGGAGTTTTACCCTAAAAAATAGTTTCAAGTGTGTGCCAAACCAAGATGCTCAAATCACTTTGGTGAATTCCTACTAACTATATAAAATACAACCTTAGGAATTAAAAGCGACTAAAAAGGATGGTAAAAAGAAAATCTCTTTTTTTTTAATTAGGATTAACAATCAACCAAATGAGAAGGGGGGAATTTGTTTGAATTTGTTATCTTGTTAGTAAATGTCAAAGTGGAGGGTGAATTTTATCATGATCAGCGAAAATAAAATCTTTTTTTTAAAGATCCTAATTGTCACTAATTGTGAGAAACTAACTAAAGGTGTGGAATTGAAAATATTAGAAAGAAGATTTACCACAAGCGAATCTCCAATTCCTTAATCTCCAATCCTTGATCTTTAATCTTTAAGTAGTTCTTTCACAAGAAACACACAATTTAAAGAACCAAAATAATAAAAAAAATCCTACTTAAGCACCTTCCCCGACAACGGCGCCAAAAACTTGATGCGGCATAATTATGTACCAAAATTACAAGTGCATAATTGATCAAGTTATAGTATAAAAAGCTATCGATCCTACGAGGAAGGTGATTTTAAGAGATTATTAGAATTGTTTCTTATGTTGTGTGCGTGACAAAATAGTATTAAAGAATAAGTGTGAGAGTTATGATAAGTGAGAGTGATTGTTGTGAATATATGCAAGTAACAATAAATTAAATTTTAGAGAAGAGAAGAAAGAATCAAAGAATAAAATAAAAAGCAAGAATAAAAAGAGAAAAAAATTAAGAAAACAAAAGATGGAGAATTCAATTAAAGATATGAGAGATCTAGAATTGAATCCACTAGCTTATCTCAATTATAAAATACAAACTATTCTCTTTTTATCATATTTCAACTTAGATTTATTAAGCATAGACTATCAAACCATTTAAGGAAAGTATAACCTATCAAATTATCATCCAAGTCAAAATTACTATTCATGATAAGAACAACAACAAGATAGTAATCATAGAATTCATAAGCATAACCTATCAAATCATTTAAAATAAACATAGATTATCAAATTTTTCTTCTACCAATTAGTTTTCTAGTTGATTATCCTAAACATGAACATTTTAAATGTAAGAGAATAATCCATACAATATAAAGAAAAAAGACTAGTTTCATACAATTCTAAGATTCCTACAAGAATTAATTTCACATCTTAAGAAATAAAAGTAAGAAGAAGAAAAACTAATTACAAAAATAAAAAGAAAAAAAATCTAAACTATGAACAAGAAATAAATCTAACTACAAAGAAAAATCTAAACTATGAACAGGAAATAAATCTAACTACAAAGAATTAAAATCTAAACTACAAAATAAATTACAAAAATTAAATACAAGAAAATAAATCTACTCTACAAATTAAAGTTCAATAAGAAATAAAAAGACAAGCAAATAAATCTACATTACAAGCATGAATGTAAATCTAACTAATAAGCAATAATAAAGAAATTACTAAAAAGAAATAAAAGAGAACAATAAAAGAAAAGTAAACCTTCAAATTGCTCTTCATCTCCATCTTCATCATCCAACAAAGAGAAGAAAAGAAAATTTTAAAGTGGAGAAAATTTCTTTTATTAATTGTAACAAAAGTTATAAATTTAGAAGGTCTTCTCAATTAAGAGTAACTCTCCTCTCCAAATAGAGTTACAAAATTTTTTACACCCTTAATCCCTCACTCTCTACCCTTATTTATAGTAAACATTAATGAATATGAGCCCTTGGATTGAAATCTTATCCAAAACCATAAAAAATCAGCCCTTAATTCGTAACAGAACTGTCAGTATCGATGCTGGCATCGATGCCGGCATCGATGCCCGCATCGATGCTAGCATCAATATCCTATTAAATTTTTGCCTTCACGGATGGCTTCGTCTCGTCGAGATAGGCGATTTTCATATATTATATGTTAAATTCCGCCTTCCAGATTGAGAGATATCTTCGTTTCTTTGCGGCCAACTATTTTGATTACATTTTTTTCATATTTGATTTTTTTTATTTTCTCCGGATTCTACATGCTACTCGGCTTGATTCTGGGCTTGGGCTTTTTGGCTCTTTCTTGTGTTCTTCATTTAATTCATGGGTTTTTGTTGAGAAAAGAGATCTTGGGCTTTATTCTTCATTAACCTGCAATTAAAGATAAAAAAATTATTAATGGCATATTTTTTCATATAAAATAGATAATAATGGTATAAAATTATAATAAAATATGATTATCACATTTCTATGATAACTCTAAATAAACATTTAAGAAATTTTTTTAGTATTATACCCTACTAGTTCAAATTAGAACTTTATTTGAAATAATGAAATTTTTTTATGCCTAACTTAGAGCGGATGGCAATTCCTTTTATGAGAGTATTTGATTAATAATTTTTATTATATTTTTACCTTTATTTTCTATAATTTTTAAATAATTTTATTTGCTATTAAGTGTTTTTAATATATTTTTAGGAAATAAAAGATTGAATGAATAATAGCTCAAGTGAAGATTATCTCAAGCCCAAAAGACTTCTGTTGAAGAAGCCTAAACAGAAGCCAAGAGATACCAACTCAACAAAGCCCAAAAGCCCAAGTAAAACTAGAGCGAAAAAAGCCCAAAATAGCTCACAAATGAGGTGTCATAAAATGTTTCAAGTGGAAGTATGCACGATCTGTAAAACCCTAAAATTTTAAAATTTTATTTTTATTTTATAATAAATAATAATAAATATGTTATATTATGATAAATGATATTTATCAATATTTGAGTATGCTAGGAATTGATTTGAGATCAATTCAATGTATATAGGTGAATATAGAAGTGATATCATGCACACGTACACGGGCCTGAATCTGGGAAAAACGACCAGTTAAAAGTGTATGCATTTTACATATAGATACAGTTGAAATTTGGAAAAATGTAAAACAACAAAGTTGTAGGTCTCTTCAAGAGCTTTCCAACAAATCTTAGATCACCTTATTCCGAGTTCGTATGAGAAAGTTACAGCCAAAATATCGTAGACTGACGGGTTGTTTCCAGATTCTAATAGGTTTCGGGTTTGGGCTTTTTGAATCGGGTTTGTTGCTATATAAAAACATGTTGGTGCACGAAAAAAGATCTATCTTCATCAGAATACCAAACCCTAGCAGCCCCTACCCTCCTCTCTAAAACCCTAGCTTTAAATCTTGTGTTTTTGGGAGAGTTCGTGAGGCGAACATCGAAGGAAATGTGAGATCTGTGGTGTTTGGCGGTAAGCGGTCGTTTCATATCATCTTCAGAGACTTGCACACGTCTTTAAGGCAAGATTATCTCCTACCCAAATCTTCCCAGTAATTAGTTGAAATTTTAACAAGTTATGAACGATATTATGCTTGCTTAAGCTTACTGTTATGTTAAAGTAAAAATTTGATTTTGATGATAATTTTGATCCAATGATAGAACTGAAATCTGATTTTTATTTTGAACTCCAAATTGAAAAAAACTGATGTCATATGAAAGATATGTGAATCTAGTTTTTAAAACAGAAAGAAAATCTTAAAAAGGATTTATATTGAGAAAGATATAGTCTTTTTAGTAACGACATGTCATGCAGAAAACTGCAACCTGTGTGATCAACTTCAACTGAAATCTGGTTTTGATTTTGAACTCTAAATTGAATAAAACTGATGTCATATGAAAGATATGTGAATTTAGTTTTTAAAACAGAAAGAAAATCTTAAAAAGGATTTATATTGAGAAAGATATAGTCTTTTTAGTAACGACATGTCATGCAGAAAACTGCAACCTGTGTGATCAACTTCAACTGAAATCTGGTTTTGATTTTGAACTCTAAATTGAACAAAACTGATGTCCGCTCGATTGTTACACTTATAGTCATAAGTATGTTGTAATACGCATATGTGTATCCCAATGGGATTATGATCTGATTTGGTCTATTGACATATTGTGTTAGTTTTGTTGTGATAAACGGTAAACTAGAGTTGCATATATTTGTATGAATATCTTTGATGAACTACGGGAGGCTTGATCCCTTGAGAAAGAGGGTACGTAGGCAGCCAGATTGGTGCAGCCAAATTACTTTTTAGAATTAATTGTGTGAAAGTTGTGAAGTTTATCTTTTCGCATATCGCTTAGATATTGGTATAGTTTGTTCAGTCCTCGTGTTGGACTATAATCCATTGAAGTCCTCGTGTTGGACTATAATCCATTAAAGTCCTCGTGTTGGACATTTACCTTTTAGTCTATGTGTTGGACATTTACCTTTTAGTCTATGTGTTGGACATTTACTTTTCAGTCCATGTGTTGGACACTCACTTTTTCGTCCATGTGTTGGACGTTTACTTTCAGTCCATGTGTTGGACAACCACCTTTCAGTCCATGTGTTGGACATCCACTACTTTTGATTTTAGTCCATGTGTTGGACATCAATTTAGACCTTGATTTTGACATTTATACTGTATATGCTTTACATGACATGTACATGAGTTGTGACATGAGATAGTATATGAGTTCGGAGTTTGGGTGTGCGATTCTTCCTATTATTATTATTGTTCCTGTTCTAGCTCTTGGGTTTGATATTTAAGGGTTTGCAACTTGAGATAACGAGGTATATACATGAGGGTTTCCTTGTTTGGATTATTTCGCTCGACGTACCTATGTTCGTGTTGTAAATTCCTAAATATTAAAGCCCTCTTTGTTAGGACTAATGATTTTGTATCTATTATATATTATCTGTATTTTCTGTATACAACGAGCCCTCTCCCTTGGGGTTGGTTGTGATGTTACCCGCTATAGAGCTTTGACGCTCGTTGTTTCCCCACTTTCAGGTAACGAGCCAGGTGCACGGAGAGCCGTAGGTTGATGGATTTGCTCTAGCAGTTATTCATAGATATTATTAGTATATGTTTGAACTCCACAATAAATTTTGTTTATGAACAATTGAGAGTTTATTCTAGTTTTTGTAAAGGCGAGGTTCCTAAATGTTATTTCTCCCTGTGTCGAGACATTTGTATTCAGCTCAGATATTGTTTCTTCTCAGAGATTTATTTACTCATATCAGTGATGACTATTTTCTTCAGATCACCTATTGTTTATTACTGTTCCATTATATTTTCTTTTGCCTGTTTTGTACCTACACCTGTTGTTGATTCCACTAGATGGATACTTATTATGATGGTGAAACGTATTATTGCACGGTGTAGTGCATGACAGGTTTGACATTCCTGATTTCACCTTGGACTGCAGCCTTGTGTGAAACCAGGGGCGTCACAGTTGGTATCAGAGCTCTAGTTTCAGTATCCTTAGGATCATCCTGTGTTGAGTCGTGGAGCTAGAATAGAGTTTCTTTGGATTCATGTTTAGAGTCCGTTAAGAATTCCTAGAATGAGGGAGAACGTTATATACGTATATCTCGAAAATTACGAGAATTTTTTTTTTCTTTCTTCCACTATTTTACTTTAACTCAAAAGTATTTGAGTGAATACTATGTGTTATAAATACGTATCGTGATACATTATGTTATGATAAAACATTGTTACGATTATACTTTTGAGTTAGCGGGCTAATACGCCGCAAATGAGACCGTGATAAATTTCACTCCACTACACATATCTGTTTATCCGCACGAACGTGCGAAGAGGTCGATGAACCTATGACACTTGTTACCCACACGAGTGCGCTGAGATCAGTGAACCTATGTCATTGTTTTTGTATAGATTGTGTTGTATATTCCTATCCTGTTGTTTTACACAGGGACACAATAATATTACAAACATAATTATCTAAGTGTTTGGCAGATGCCAAAAGAGATATCCGATTTTAGCTTTGAGGTGTTCGTTGAACCAAAATCTTTACACCCTTAGCCAGTTTGACTTTAGACCGGAGACGCTGGAGATTGAACTCCATGATGATTTGTGTACGATTGAGATTCATGTTCGCTTTCTTGCTAAGAGAAAACAAGCGACTTAGAATAAGGTGATTCCCTTATTCATATGCATCGCGACTATCCGCACCGGTTTGAGCAGGTAAATTAATTTGATTATGATTTGCTTATAGTTTAAATTTTTTTTCTGATAGTCATATTTATATTTAACACTAGAATGGGGGTATTAACACTTAACTCCTAATCATTCAGAATACATGGTATATATATGGGGGGTTCCTTGTTTGGATTTTTCACCCGACGTACTAGTTTCGTTTAGTTAGGAGTTAAGTGGAAGTATTAACATTCTAGATTGTTAACTTTAGATATCGCTACGTTTTTATATAGAGCTTAATTGTACGAGATGTGTATATGAGGGTTGAATTATCCCTTAACATATTTTTTTTTTCTGATATTTTTTTAATCTTTACAATAAGATTGCGGAATTTCGGGGACGAAATTCTTTTAAGGGGGGAAGAATGTAAAACCCTAAAATTTTAAAATTTTATTTTTATTTTATAATAAATAATAATAAATATGTTATATTATGATAAATGATATTTATCAATATTTGAGTATGCTAGGAATTGATTTGAGATCAATTCAATGTATATATGTGAATATAGAAGTGATATCATGCACACGTACACGGGCCTGAATCTGGGAAAAACGACCAGTTAAAAGTGTATGCATTTTACATATAGATACAGTTGAAATTTGGAAATATGTAAAACAGAAACGTTGTAGGTCTCTTCAAGAGCTTTCCAACAAATCTTAGATCACCTTATTCCGAGTTCGTATGAGAAAGTTACAGCCAAAATATCGTAGACTGACGGGTTGTTTCCAGATTCTAATAGGTTTCGGGTTTGGGCTTTTTGAATCGGGTTTGTTGCTATATAAAAACATGTTGGTGCACGAAAAAAGATCTATCTTCATCAGAATACCAAACCCTAGCAGCCCCTACCCTCCTCTCTAAAACCCTAGCTTTAAATCTTGTGTTTTTGGGAGAGTTCGTGAGGCGAACATCGAAGGAAATGTGAGATCTGTGGTGTTTGGCGGTAAGCGGTCGTTTCATATCATCTTCAGAGACTTGCACACGTCTTTAAGGCAAGATTATCTCCTACCCAAATCTTCCCAGTAATTAGTTGAAATTTTAACAAGTTATGAACGATATTATGCTTGCTTAAGCTTACTGTTATGTTAAAGTAAAAATTTGATTTTGATGATAATTTTGATCCAATGATAGAACTGAAATCTGATTTTTATTTTGAACTCCAAATTGAAAAAAACTGATGTCATATGAAAGATATGTGAATCTAGTTTTTAAAACAGAAAGAAAATCTTAAAAAGGATTTATATTGAGAAAGATATAGTCTTTTTAGTAACGACATGTCATGCAGAAAACTGCAACCTGTGTGATCAACTTCAACTGAAATCTGGTTTTGATTTTGAACTCCAAACTGAACAAGACTGGAGTCATATGAAAGATATGTGAATCTAGTTTTTAAAACAGAAAGAAAATCTTAAAAAGGATTTATATTGAGAAAGATATAGTCTTTTTAGTAACGACATGTCATGCAGAAAACTGCAACCCGTGTGATCAACCTCAACTGAAATCTGGTTTTGATTTTGAACTTCAAATTGAATAAAACTGGTGTCATATGAAAGATATGTGAATCTAGTTTCTAAAACAGAAAGAAAATATATAAAATGATTTGTATAAGTTTTGGTGTTTGTTTACAAAGAGGAAGCTTACATTGTCAATTGAGGAATTCATCCTCAATCACTCTCATCCTCTCTTTGTGTTTAAAGAGAAGTTTTTCTAACTCATTTATCCAGCATTTCATTACTAATTTTTTGAATTCATACTATTGCTAGTTTGCTATTTGACTTAGATTTTATTGAACTCATTTTATGACATGTATCCCTATTTGAGCTTTTAGTATTTCATACATTATATATTGGGTTGTGGGATTATGATATTGTCAGAGTGAGCTTACATTTAGTTTGCATCTATTGTAGAGAACAAATCTTGTATTTGAGCCTTATTATGAGTTACACATTATATTATACTTGTACACCGAGAGGAGTGTGTAATGAGAGATGAGGTTGGTTCCAAGAGGAGTAGGGTCGGTAGTAAAGCCCAGTGAGAGGTTATAATTCCGAATACTTAAGGAAGGCGACACGGGCTAGGCCAACACTTAGAGGATGTACAATGTGTTTATATTGTGTGTGTGTTGTAAACGTTTATCATTGAGTGTTGAAAACCTATTGTGAACCTTTTGGGTGAACCTTGAAACACCGTCGTGTTGCATATATTTGTATGAATATCTTTGATGAACTACGGGAGGCTTGATCCCTTGAGAAAGAGGGTACGTAGGCAGCCAGATTGGTGCAGCCAAATTAGTTGTTGGAATTATTTGTGTGAAAGTTGTGAAGTTTATCTTTTCGCATATCGCTTAGATATTGGTATAGTTTGTTCAGTCCTCGTGTTGGACTATAATCCATTGAAGTCCTCGTGTTGGACTATAATTCATTAAAGTCCTCGTGTTGGACTATAATCCATTAAAGTCCTCGTGTTGGACTATAATCCATTAAAGTCCTCGTGTTGGACTATAATCCATTAAAGTCCTCGTGTTGGACTATAATCCATTAAAGTCCTCGTGTTGGACTATAATCCATTAAAGTCCTCGTGTTGGACTATAATCCATTTCAGTCCTCGTGTTGGACATTTACCTTTTAGTCTATGTGTTGGACATTTACTTTTCAGTCCATGTGTTGGACACTCACTTTTTCGTCCATGTGTTGGACGTTTACTTTCAGTCCATGTGTTGGACAACCACCTTTCAGTCCATGTGTTGGACATCCACTACTTTTGATTTTAGTCCATGTGTTGGACATCAATTTAGACCTTGATTTTGACATTTATACTGTATATGCTTTACATGACATGTACATGAGTTGTGACATGAGATAGTATATGAGTTCGGAGTTTGGGTGTGCGATTCTTCCTATTATTATTATTGTTCCTATTCTAGCTCTTGGGTTTGATATTTAAGGGTTTGCAACTTGAGATAACGAGGTATATACATGAGGGTTTCCTTGTTTGGATTATTTCGCTCGACGTACCTATGTTCGTGTTGTAAATTCCTAAATATTAAAGCCCTCTTTGTTAGGACTAATGATTTTGTATCTATTATATATTATCTGTATTTTCTGTATACAACGAACCCTCTCCCTTGGGGTTGGTTGTGATGTTACCCGCTATAGAGCTTTGACGCTCGTTGTGTCCCCACTTTCAGGTAACGAGCCAGGTGCACGGAGAGCCGTAGGTTGATGGATTTGCTCTAGCAGTTATTCATAGATATTATTAGTATATGTTTGAACTCCACAATAAATTTTGTTTATGAACAATTGAGAGTTTATTCTAGTTTTTGTAAAGGCGAGGTTCCTAAAGGTTATTTCTCCCTGTGTCGAGACATTTGTATTCAGCTCAGATATTGTTTCTTCTCAGAGATTTATTTACTCATATCGGTGATGACTATTTTCTTCAGATCACCTATTGTTTATTACTGTTCCATTATATTTTCTTTTGCCTGTTTTGTACCTACACCTGTTGTTGATTCCACTAGATGGATACTTATTATGATGGTGAAACGTATTATTGCACGGTGTAGTGCATGACAGGTTTGACATTCCTGATTTCACCTTGGACTGCAGCCTTGTGTGAACCCAGGGGCGTCACACGATCATTTTGTTAGATTCAGCTGTGAATCATATAGGATTATCAATATTTTAATTACAAACCCAACAAATCAACTTTAAGTAATAAAGATACCCCAAGAGAAAATCAAGATGTCAAATAGATTCAAAAGAACAAGAGAACAATAGCTTAACAAATATTTGATTTAATTGTATTCGAGTGCCAATAAAGGTGCCAAATAAAATATCTTGGTTAATTAGGGGAAGAGTCAAGACAAACTCAAGACATGACCATTTTAGTGAACTAGTGGTAGAACTAGTGGCTAAAAATTGCTTCGTGGAGTCTAGGCTTGTTCTAAGGGTTGATACCATTCATATAATCCATAAATAGGGGTATAAAGTGAGGGTGAAAGATTTTATATGTCTCAAAAATATTATAAAATTTTAGTTTTGCAATAAAAATAAAAAAAAAATCACCTTTTTAAATTTTCTCTTCTTATGAAGAGTTGTAAACTTTTGGTTCTACACAAGGGTCCAACCCCTTGCAATGTGAGTTTATAAATTTTAACATTTTATTTACTTAGAATTACATGTTTAGGTAATAAACTAGAGTAATTTCTTTAATTCATGCTTGGTTTTGCTCGTTTAAGTTTCCTACTTAGTTGGTTATTCTTGCTTAGTTTCAGAGTAGATTTAAGTTAATATAAGGATAGGTAGTTCATTTTCTTACTATTAGTTATTTATTTTTATTACCATTTTATTTATGCTTTCACTATTTTCTTATAATTTAGGAATTAACAAAATGTGTGGCTAAAATTCTTATGATAAGAGAAAACTAGTCTACCTTATTTATTAGAATTCGATATGGTCTCTTTTACCTTGATTATTTATGTATAGATTAATCAATCAAAATAATAGTTGATAGAACATTCTAATTTGATATGTTATACTTTTCTTAAGTGGGTGGATGATCTATGCTTATTAGCAATCTAGGATTATTATTTTTAATTGAATGTGTATGTAGAATTTTTAATTTTAATTTTAGAATTTATCTCGATAATCAATGTTTTCTTTAATTAGTTTGATAGTTTATGCTTGTTAATTCTAATATGTATACAAAAGAGAGCAATTACTATATCTAATAACAGTTACCTAGTAGAATCAATCCTATTTTTTTTTTTTCTCTCTCTCTCTCTCTCTCTCTCTCTCTCTCTCTCTCTCTCTCTCTCTCTCTCTCTCATTTCCTAGTTTTAGTTGTCATATTTTCTTTTAGTTTCTAATTTTTTAGTTTTGCATTTCCTTTTGAGTTCTTTTATCTTTACTTTTTCTTTCCCCTTTTTCTGTTGTTTTTCTTTTTCTTTCTTTTATAATTTTTTCCTCTGTCTCTTTTTGTGTTTGTATTACTATTCTCTTTCCTCTTTGGCTCTCTAGTTTTTATTTTCTTTTCCTTAACATAAATTCGAAAAACCAGTTTCAAACCCCCTTCATAGAAGCCTCTCTTAAAAAACTTCATAAAAAGGAAAAATCACATTTTAAAGCCAAAACCTTCCACCTGGTGGTTCGACATTTTCTACACTTTGATATATTGTGCACTTGCAACATGCTCATTTCATACACAATAGTAAATGCCACCTCATTATCATTTTTTTTATTACATTTTTATACCTTATTTCAAATAAGTATCATGAAAATAAATGATTGATGTTATGTTTTGATTCTGTTTTGTAGGAAAAATAAAGCAAACAAATAAGAGCTCGGGTAAAGATTATCTTAAGCCCAAAAATCTCTAATTGAAGCCCAAAAGGAGCCAAAAGAAGCCCAACTCAATAGAGCCTAAGTGAATTTTAGCAAAAAATACAATTGGAGACAACTAGATATCTATATTAGTATATATACTACTAATAATACAACTATTGGTACTAGTATTCATGCAAATATCGATAGAGGTGTCGATACCCAGCCAAGCAGACGAAAAAAAAGCAGATCGAGGGCTAAAATTATGCTACTTAGGGAGAAAGTTTGATCCAAGGCTCATATTCATTTATGTAGTCTATAAATAAAAGTAGAGAGTGAGTGTGAGGGTTGTGAAAAGATTTTATAAATCCTCTTCTGGAGGAGAGAAGGGCTTCTCTTTGTGAATGCCTTCCAAATATTGTAAAACTTTAGTTTTGTAATACAACTTTTACCTCTTCAAGTTTCTTCTTTTCTTGCATTAATGAACACTTGAAGAATTTTCTTTGGTTTACACAGCTAGCTATGTGACACCCCTGGGTTCACAAAAGGCTGCAGTCCGAGGTGAAACCAAAAATGTCAAACCTACCATGCACCACACCGTGCAATAACATGTTTCACCATCATAATTACTATCTCTCTAGTAGAGTCAATAACAGGTGTAGGTACAAAGTAAGTAAGAGATAATACAAGAATCAACTGATGAAATAATAGAAATCAAATTAATATTTCATCATCTAATATACTGAAATACAAGTAAATGTTTGAAATAAATGAACTGGAGTTCTCAACAAGTCTCAAATACAAAATGTCTGACAAGAGAAAATAAGGCACACAGCCTTTACATTCTCAACAAGTCTCAAATACAAAATGTCTGACAAGAGAAAATAAGGCACACAGCCTTTACAACTTCTAAAATAAAACTCTCACATATCTACACAAAAGTCTACAGTGGAGCTCAAAAGAAAATATAACTAAATAGACGGCTGAAGCTAAAGTGCATCGCCATCAACCTGCGACTCTCCGGGCTCCTGGCTCGTTACCTGAAAGGGGGAGGGATAACGAGTGTCAAAGCGCTAGTGAGCAATATCACAACCAACCCCAAGGGATAGGGCTCGTTGTATATGAAAATACAGTTAATACATAATAATATAAGATCATTTATCCTAACAATAATGGGTTTCGGTACTTAGGAAATTACAACACGAGCGTAGGTACGTCGAGCGAAATAATCCAAACAAGGAAACCCTCATGTATATACCTTGTATCTCAAATTTTAATTCCCTAAACACCAAACCCGAAGCTTAACACAAGAAATAAATGAGGAAAAGAAAACAAACACATCTCTACCGATACAATTTAAACATGTCAAAGCTACAATAAGTGTCATGTCCAGCCTAGGTAGCTATCACGTCCCAGCCTCATATAATATGTCGTGTTCCAAACTCGGTTAAGAAACATACTCAAGGTTTAACAATTATCCAACATAAGACTGTAATGGATTATTGTTCAACACGAGGACATTTAATGGATTATAGTCCAACACGAGCACTTTAATGGATTATAGTCCAACACGAGGACTTTAATAGATTATAGTCCAACACGAGGACTGTGTATAAAAATCATGGAATACTAATAGTATACATGTTCTACTCTTGTACATGCCTCTCTGTACAGATCTAAGCTTGTGTCAGAAAAGTCATTTTTACATGTGTAGATAAAATCATAAATACTACAATTTAATACCCGATAAACAAGGCAACATTCTCATGTTCAACAAAAGCTCAACAGAACCCTCGATCATATATGAACACTGTATGAAAATATAAGCACAGTAGGTGATCAAGCAGAAATACAAACAAAATAGGAAAAACTCTGATGAGTCGACTCATGTTCAGTTATGAGTCGACTCATGTCTCATAGGTCGACTCATGATCAGTTACGAGTCGACTCAGCAGAAACTTATGATAACAGGAAAAGACTTCGTGAGTCGACTCATGACAGTCATGGGTCGACTCAACCTGATGAGTCGACTCATGATGAGTCATGAGTCGACTCACGGACTAAAAACTAGATGTTTCACAACTGCAGCTCGTCCATCTCGTTCCGTACTCCCTCTATACTGATCTTCACCTCCATCACTATCAATTCTAGACTATGAGACAGTGATAAATTCATATATAACATGAGAAACGAACATTAGCATGTTAGACATAACTTTAAACTCCTAAATATGAGTGAAAGCATTTAATCAAAATAAAAACTCATATTTGTCATTCTTAAATAAATTTCCAGATCTGGGTTTTTATCAAAAACTCATTGGTGAGGATTTTAAATCTGAAACGCATGATTTCTAACATTCACCCTAATAAAAACATTGATTTATACTTGAAAATAAGTCTTAGGCTCAATAAAACTCATGAAAAACATTTGTAAACTATTGAAAACATAGGAGAAGGATTGGGCGAGATGTTACTCGCCTCAGATGTGATGAAGAACGATCCCCTTCGCTGCAATCCAAAAGAAGCTGCTGAAATCCCCCGAAAATCTCCCAAAATGCCCAAAAATAAACTAGGGTTTTGAATGGGAGAGGAGGCTAGGGTTTCTCTGGGGAGAACTGATGAAAAGAGGTGTTTTCCGGTGGAGGAGAATATATGTGAACAGTTAAAACCCGACCCGAAACCCAAACAAACCCGACCTACAAACCTCAGAAAACCCTCGATGAGTCGACTCATGACAGTCATGAGTCGACTCATGACTCATGGGTCGACTCATAAGATAATGAGTCGACTCAGCATAGACTTATGACAAAGGGAGATGATATCATGAGTCGACTCATGACAGTCATGGGTCGACTCATGAGCTAAAAACTGAGTTCTTCGACTCTGATGCTTATGATTTGTAAATTTGCAAACTCAACCTCATAACTGATGCATATATACATTCTCATAAGCTCAAAAATGCTAGATTTCATGCACAACCATGTCATAAAGATATTTATCATAAATAAATATTATTCTTCACTAATAGTCACATATATAAATTATCAAAATCTACGGGGTCTTACAAGCTAACCCTTGCAACGTGAGTTTCTTTTTAGTTTTTAATTATTCTTGTTTACTTAGAATTATATGTTTAGGAATTAGTTTAGATTTATTTTAATTTATGTTTTGCTTTGCTTGTTTAAATTTCATGCTTAGTTAGTTTTTCTTTCTTAGTTTAGGAGTAGATTCATTTTAATGCTTAGATAGTAGTTTATTTTCTTACTTACTATTTGTTGTTTTTTTTAATTTTCAATTCTTGCCTTTTTATTCATGCTTTCTTTATTTGCTCATAATTTAGGATTTAATAAATTGTGTGACTAAATTTCCTAGGATAATTAGGGTATTAAATTATTTATTAGAATTAGAGTTACTCTCTTTTATGTCTCAATTTTATTTATGTAGAGATTAATAAATCAAAATAATAGTTTATAGTATATTTTATTTAATAGATTATGCTTTCCTTAGGTGGTTTGATACTCTATGCTTATTAGTATTCGACGATTATTATTTTTAATTGATTATCTATGCATAAAATTTAATTTAGTTTTCTGAATCTATCTTGATAATCTATACTTTCTTTAATTAGTTTAATAGGTTATGCTTTTTAATTCTAAAAATGAATAAAAAAGAGTAATTTCTAGATCCAATAAATAGTTATCTAGTGGAGTGTATCCTAATTTTCTAGTTTAATTCTCTCTCTCTCTCTCTCTCTCTCTCTCTCTCTCTCTCTCTCTCTCTCTCTCTTTTTTTTCTCTCTCTCTCTCTCTCTCTCTCTCTCTCTCTCTCTCTCTCTCTCTCTCTCTTAGTCCCTTGTTTTGTTAGTTTTCATTTTTTTTCTTTTTCTGATTAATTATTTTTAGTTTTTTTGCATTTTATTTGTAGTTCTTTTACGTCTCCATTTCCTCTCCTGTTTTCCTCTTTTTTTTTCTAATTTTATTTTTTTGTTTTTTCTTTTCTTATTTGCATTTCTATTCTCTCCTCTCTCCCTCTTTCTAGTTTTCATTTTTTCTTTAGCATAAATTCAAAACCCCTTTTTCAACACTTTTTCATAAAAAACATCTTTTCACATAATTTCAAAAATAAAACTTCTAATTTAAAATTGTCAAAAAACCTCTTATTGTGGTTAGACATTTTTTATACTATAACTTATTTATGCATTTGCAACACATGCACTTTCTCACACAATAAGTTTTTGGCACCGTTGCCAAGGAGGGAGTTATTTTTTATTTATTTTAATTTTTTTTAGGTTCTTTGATTTGTTTGTTTTATCAATTGGTATGGAAGAAGATTCGAAGGAGGAGGCTAAGCTTACTTTTTGCTGAAGAGATAAGTTTTCTTCACTTTCATTTTGTTTTCCTAGTTAGTTTTCTCACAAATTAGCAATTTAGGTTAATTAAAAACCACAAAAATTTTACTTTCATTTTTACCTAATAAAATCTACCATAAACTTATAACAATATTCAATAAGATAAAATTCCAAATAAATATATTTTTTACCTTTATTTTCTTTAGTTGGAATAAAAAAGGTTTAGAAATAATTTATTTAAGGCATCAACTTGTAGTTTACTTTTATTTTTTGAGGGTTGCATTTGCTTATAGTTATTAGGAATTACTAAAGTGATATTGAAAATTTTGATTTATGCCCACATATAAAAAATAGTTCTAAGGAAAAAATATCTACATTCAAATAAGCTAAGGTATTTCATCACCCTTTTCTTAGCCCAAAAATTCATTTGACTCCTCACTAAACAAAAACCCAAGCATTTAAAATTCATTAGACATTGGCCCCTAAGGATTCAAGCTCAGTAGAAAACAGAGATTCTGAAGGAAGTGAACCTATTCTCGTCTTATTTAATTTAACTGGTGTCTAAGAAAATAGATTAGAGTGGAAAAAGCACTTGTAAGAAAAGAGGTTACCTAATTAGCACCTGAGTCACTCTCAGGAAGAGCCCCCTCTATGCTTACTTTTACATGGCCAACTATAAAATGAACTAGGATTTGGTATGACCTAAAGGAGTATTTGATTAGGAGTTGGTCCAGTAGTGTTTAGGCTTAACCTAGAAATTAGGAGTGATTGATTGAGTGGTTTGTCTTTTGCTTCATTAGTTAGATTTTTCTTTTATCTTTCTTTTTTATTTAAATCTTTTAGATCTTTTTAGATTATTCAGCCAAAAATTCTTTTTAAATCATTTTCTTAGGTTTTATAATAAAAAATATGAAAATGGTTTTTATTAGTGTGTGCAAGTTTGGATTAGGGATAATACAGAATATTTAGTTCGTGTTGAATTTGAATCAAAAGAAATGGCTAATCTTGACCCTTCCATTCTTTAGGATATGTGCTACCTTACTAGGTGTGTAATCCTGTCTTGCATTAGACTTCTAGATGTTAATGGTGTTATTTACGAGTTTAGACTTTATTTCATAAACATGCTTTCTAATTTTTTTAGGAAATAAATCTGAAGATCCTTACATTTTTATATCCAAGTTTGAGGATATATGTCTTATGATAAAAATTAGAGAGTTAATTGAGGATGCAATTAAGCTCAGATTTGTCCTCTTTGCTCTGAATGATAAGGCTAAAAGATGGTTGTATAGCTTGCCTACATATTCTATCTCTATTTAGGATAAATTTGTTATTGTTTTTAAGAAAAATTATTTTCAATGCATAAAATGGTAGAAGCTTAGGAACAACATTCAAACTTTTACGATAATCTTTAGGGAACCATTCTGGAAGTATTCTGATATGTTCAAGGATCTTCGCATCCAATGTCCTCATTATGGTTTAGAAAAGTGGAGTTTATGCTAAATTATCTATGAATGGTTGGATTATCTTCAAAGACGTCCTTAGAATCTATGTATCAAAGGGATTTCATGAAAAAAATGGTGATGAAGCTTGGAAATCTTTAGAGAACTTTTCTAAAAAAAACCATGCAATAAGAACAATATGATGAAAGAGCAGCTTCGTCAGTTCCCTCAACCAAATTCGGTGATTTATCCTAAGAATCAAACACAGGCTCTAAAGGTAATATAGCTTCAATCCTAGGTTACAAGCTTTAGAAACTAAAGATCGAGCTCCTACTTATATCAACAAAATTTTTTTTACCCAGGATGTAATAATTGCTTATCTTGGACCCATTATTTAGAGGGATTTTTTTAAAAAAGACCTTTTTTGCTAAATAATTAGTAAAATCGACCATTTTGATAATTATTTAGCAAAATCGACCTTTTTTTGGCCAACAGGCCAAAAAGAGGTCGATTTTAAAAAAAGCAGTTTGCTCGAAATATACGGTACTAGTGGTCCCGTATGTTTTAAAACCACAACCAAAATATACGGGACTAATAGTTCCGTATGTTTGGGGCAGACTATTTTTTAAAATCTGTGGGTTCAGAATGACATCACCGCTGATATGATGGCTTCCACCGTCGACTGACATCCGAGCTCCATTTCTCCTTCCCTCTCCTCCTCTCTCCAAACCCACATAAAAAATCTCATCCCAATTCTTTTGAAATCCCCTAGCCCTTCAAATCCAACAAATTAATCCCAAAAACTGTTCTTAATCCCCACATAAATGAACCCGTCAAGTTGAGGAGGAGAAGGAGATGGAGCTTCGCATTGACTCACCAGGTCCTCAGCCTCCTCAATTTCGAACTGACTACTCCCACACCCAAGTGCTTCTTGAGTGGCCTCGTCAACGTCACTCGTGGGCCGTCTCAGCTCAAGTTCCTCGCTGATGTCATCATGGAGCTCTCTCTTCTTGAGTACCACATCCTCCAGTACCATGATCGCTGCCTCTTCCCTTTTCCTCACAAGGTTCGTGTTGCGGCCAAAGGAGCATCCTTGGACCAGGAGACTAGCTGACTACTCTTTTTATCAGCCCTAGGAGCTCTCGGACAGCGTGAAAGATCTCTTTTGGGCCTTCGTTTTCAGTTCAGGCAGCCGATGTTTTGGTTGAGATTTGTAAACCAGAAACATACGGGACTAGTAGTCCCGTATGTTTTGGTTGTGGTTTTAGAACATACGGGACTACTAGTCCCGTATGTTTTGATCAGCCTGCTTTTTAAAATCGACCTTTTTTGGCCTGTTGGCCAAAAAGAGGTCGATTTTGCTAAATAATTAGCAAAATTATTGATTTTGCTAATTATTTAGCAAAATGGTCGATTTTGCTAATTATTTAGCAAAAAATATCTTTTTTAAAAAATCCCTTATTTAGAAGAATATTCTCTTTTAGGAAACAACCAATTGCTTGATCAGATGAACGTCGTATTCCAGCGTCCTAGGAATGATCCATTTTCTTCAACTTACAATTTGGATTGGAGAAGTCATCCTAATTTTGTATGAAATCAGACAAGTTTCTTGGGAGAAATCCAAATTTCACTCCCTCTTTAGTTCTACAATTTTCTAGGGGAAATATGGGTCAGTTCAACACCCGAAATCTTCATAATCCTCAACCTAATCTTGCATACTAAAATCAACTTCCTTAGAATCGTTCTATTAAAAAATATGCAACACTCACAATCTCCATAATCCCCAACCTAATCTTGCATACAAAAATCAGATTTCTTAGAAACAATGTATCAGCTTCTTTAGAATCAATCTATCATTTCTCCTCCACCGAGATTCAATAATGACCATGAGAAAATGTATAGTGTCCTAAAGAATAGTTTAGAAGTCATGATTATAGCATCTATCAGATCACCGATATGTTGACTCAATCATCCAACACGTTAAATTCCTTTATGCAAACCACTAATATGTTGATTGCATGGAGCAGGCGTTGAATGATTAGTATCTCTCAAGGATTGTTGCCTGATGCTCCCTCTAAGGTCTACAAGAGCTAGTATTAGCAGGCGAAACATGACTTAAGTTTTATGGTTGCTCTAATTGGGTTTCTCTCAATTTAGATCAAGAAATGTGTCATTATAAATGAAACCTTTTCGCTGAGAGTATATTCCTTGCCATCCAGTTGGTGTGTTGTAGGCTCATATCATTACTCCTAGTCATGATCTGCTACATTCAGAGGGGCATAAGGAGCTTATATGATTGCTATTTAACATTCATCTCTAAAAGAGGTGCAAAGTTGAAGTGTAAGAAGCCTTCCAGCGGTCCAAGACTAAGAGTTGAGCTTCCTTATGCTTACTTGATGGCTTGGTTCATCAGTCGCTGCCAAACGCTCATGACTCCATAGCAGGAAACCAATACCAATATGGAACCATCACTATCTCAGTGCCATTTAGGAGAAACTGGGTCATTTTACGAACTACAGATTTTATCAGCTCCTTCAGAGGATAGCACATTAAGGTCACGAGACCTTCATTTTTGATACCAACATGACAGAGGCTGATCTTCCTCTTGTCGCTTTCACTTATTTGATGAACATCTGACTCGCTCATCTTGTCCCTCATCTTGTCCTTCAAATCAAGGAGATTTGTTATCAAGAGCCATATTTCCCTAATTATTTTGCTCGTCAGTTTGGATATGATGACCAACTATATGATGTCGACCCCAACAAGATGTTGTGTTGTGAAGGAAACTTAGTGGATAGAGCTAGGGCATGACGTCATCTTGTCAATGGTTGCACGAGAGCTTCCTTCATGCCCAATAAAAAAATAGCATATTGCAAGACTACATGCCTCTTTCGCAATTGGCACAACATTGTCATTATCCAGCTTGAGTAGTTCAAGCCTCTTGTTACTTTCCTCGTATTTGTGAAAAC
>NC_033798.1:52287953-52309232 GCF_001876935.1 Asparagus officinalis
CCCAAGAGTGTAGGGGGGCTCACACAGGTAAAGAGGCCTTGAGTAGTTCAAGTCACATTCCAACTGATGGTGGCTTTCTATTACATGACTTGGGAGGTGGCTACTCAAAGAAGTTAGGCCGAAGTTCCTCCCATTGTTCTATTTAGGCTTACAATCAATGAGGGTAGCAAAATGAGGCGAGCTTTGTGACGACAACAGACCTCGGGAGAAGAAGAACAACAAAAAGAGGCAAACGTACGCCCCCTCAAGCTAAAGGAACGTCCGCTAAGAAGAGGAATAGACAGAAGAAAACTAGGGGCAGACCACGTCATCAAAATCTGCTGTGCATGAGAAGGTCAGGGCATGTGGCTTCTCTTACTAGCCAAGAAACTATCATAACCACCTTGACTAGCAGGATAAGACTCTCGTGTACTACCTACCTAATTTGCTAATGCAAATCGTTGTAATTACATTGTTTAATGCACTGGTAAAGGGATCTCATCCGATCTAATCGATGAATTTGCTCTAGCTTATTTTTTTTTCTTGCTTAGTTTTCTTCATCAATAGCCTAACTTTGGCATTGGAAGAGGGTAGATGGACAACCCACCATCACCAATCATGAGACACCATCTTCGAATTTATATCCAGGGTTCAACACATAATAAACCTATTAAAACAATGCAGCACTGGATCATGATGCGATCTCTTATATCAAAATATTAAAGATTTAAGGGACTAATATTGAAAAATCATTTATTTTAACATTTCATCGTAACTTCTCTACTACATATTGCAAACCAACATAAATTTATTTTATATAAAATATTTTAGCATTTTAAATTTCTCCAATTCTTTTATTCTTAACAAAAAATATACCGATTTGTTTTAATTCAAACAAATACTATATAAACTTTTGACTACATCTTAATCAAAGTTAAATCATATTTTGGAATTAAGTATAATTAAATTCCAATTGGACTGGATACTTAAAATGAACTATTTACTTTATTGCTTTTGGTAAACAAAGAAGAGCTAAGGAGGTTAATCCTCCTCCCTTTTATAAAAATACCAACTTTGTCCTTATCGAAACTAGAAAACATACTATTGAGTGTCGCATTAGATCAAATTCAAATTTAATTTGAAAACATCCAAATTATAGAAAAGGGCATCATTTCTGAATTATTTAATTTTCATAAAAATAATGAAATAAATTATAAGAAAAAAAGATAATAACTTATGTTAATTTAGAGTTATGTATATTTCATAATACTAAACATCTAATGAAGTTTAAGACTTTGGTGAGTTTTAAACAAAGATGAAATAGACATTAACTTGGAGGATTTTTTTTTTACCACATGTTTTGTTCAACAAGATGGATAATTATAAAATAGGAGTATGAATAGAACTCAAAGAGGAGGGCATTAGAAGTAATTTTAGTGTGCCTCTTGACACATAATAGTTAACTGGTCAAATGACAGTTTAAGTTAAAACTCATGTGAGGTTTTGTTAGGCCTTTGGTAGTTTTTATTATGTTTGGAGGATAAGAATTTAGGGGGGGCTAATTCAATATATCAAGATCAGGGGCCTAATATCAAAATGCAAGAGATGTGGAGGACTAATATTGAAAAATCTTTTATATTTTCCCAATGTTTTCCGTAAATAAATATATAATGTATAATGTATAATTTTGAAATTCATATGAGTTTTAAGATCTTTACGAAGAAAGAATAAACAAATTCAAAAAGAAAGTTCACGAATAAGGAATAAACAAATTGAAAAGGAAGATTTATGAAAAATGATAAATAAATTCAAAAGATGGTTGTTTGGGTAGGAGGGTAGCAGGCTTGATTGTCCAAACACGAATATAAAAAATCTTTTATATTTTCCCAATGTTTTCCGTAAATAAATATATAATGTATAATGTATAATTTTGAAATTCATATGAGTTTTAAGATCTTTACGAAGAAAGAATAAACAAATTCAAAAAGAAAGTTCACGAATAAGGAATAAACAAATTGAAAAGGAAGATTTATGAAAAAGGATAAATAAATTCAAAAGATGGTTGTTTGGGTAGGAGGGTAGCAGGCTTGATTGTCCAAACACATATTTGATCTTACCTTGGTATGTGTACGTATGGGGAAGCCAACTGTATGTAAGTACGTATGTATGTCAAGGGCAGAGGGTAGCGGGCTTAGTTGTTCAAGTGCACATTTAATCTTACCTGGTATGTGTATGTGTAGAGGCGCCTGTAAGGGGAGTATGTATGTATGTGCCCCGTATGTAAAGAGTCATCCTCTCACTTCCTCATCCAACCGATCTTATTGCTCCCACTTGGGTTACAAGCCCGAGTTACCGGGCTCAGCGGTTAGCTAAGTTGGATTAGTTCATAAAAATAATATTAGTCGTTCCCACGCACCCGATGTGGGATTAAAAAGCTTACCGAATCGAATACAGGAGGTGCAGAGCCGAGTGAGAGACGACGGCAGCGGTGGGATCTGCGGCGGTGTTATCACATTGTCGTCCTCCTCCTCCCCTGACGCGACTCCGGCGTCCCCCTCTTCTGTATACCGTGGAAATTGAAAGATTGGAAATCGCCGCTAAACCCTCCCATCAATTTCAATGCGTGCGTGTCGTTCCAGATGGAGCTCTCAGGGTTTGTGAGAAGACCCCGATCGTGGCGGTGGCTTCAACGACGATGACGTCGATGGTGGAACTACAGTAACATCCGCCTTGGCTGCCTCCAAATATCACGAGCTCGTCAAAGGTATACGCTTTTTTTTTATATTCTGCGCTCTTCCTGTTTGTTTATATGCCTCACTCATCTAACTTTTCATTTCGTCTTGTTATGTTCGTTTATGTTAAGAACAAGCCATTAGTTAAGGAGAGCTCAAGCACAAGCTCCGTGTTTAGTAGGTGTGCATCATTGGAACCAGTGTAACATTTTTGCTCCGCTGCCTCCTGTTGGCATGTTGAGAAAGTTAAACGTGTGCATTTTTGCTCTGCACTCTTTCTGTTTGTTTAAATGCCTCAGCATCTAAACCCAGACGACTTTCTAGATAGAAAACATTGTAGACATTGAGCACCAGTCATCCGGGGTTGACGATTATTGGGGTAGATGTTTTAAGAACAATTCCTCATCAAATCATAAAATGTAAGAACTTCTATGTTTGCTTGCTACTTGCGAACATAGTACTTGTTCTTTAGAAAAAGTGTTTTTTCCTAGAAACCACCTTAAAATATGGTAATTATACAAAAGTCGCCTTTCAATTCCAGTTTATGCATAAGCCATCTTCAAAATTGGTTTTTATTTCAATCAACCATCTCTCAGTCAAAATTTTCATTAAAAACTCTAAAATATCTTTAAAAACCTCACATTCAAAGCACATGACCCATTTTGTTAATGTTTAGATCTTGTTAAGACACAAGTCATGAATGTGAAAATTTTAAGCTTATTTTTGGTTTTTTTTGGTGAAAATTTGATTGGGGGTGGTTGGTTGGAACGCAAACCCACTTTAAAGGTGGTTTATGTGAAAATTAAAATCGAAAGGTGTTTTTTGTACATTTATACATTTACCCTATTTTTAAGGTGGTTTCTAGGAAATAACCCTATAGAACTTGTTGTTTAGAAGAATCACATGACATTATATTTTACCTAGAGCCTCATGTACTTATCTGCTTCTTGACATAACAAATTGCATACTATGATATTCCTATTATCCCATACCCTTCCATATTTGTATTAAGCCCGGAAGAGATTCAACAAAAAGATCATCCTCTACACTGGCACATTCCTATCTAAATTTACAGTTTTCCTTTGCCTAGTCCAAATTTCCTAGCACTCTCTTCGCTTTTGTACCTTGTAAATGAGCTTCATCCTAATATCTTAATAACTGGACAGAGATTTGAGGAAGGTAATATGCAGCTCAAGTTATTGAAATGTATTACAGAACTATATCACAGACTTGCTTGTGTCATCATTCTTTTTTTACCCCAACATTTTCTATAAAATTCACCCTTCATCGGGTCCTGCATATAAAAAACATGATATTACTCTTGAAACACCGAAACTGAACTTGTTGGAACTCTATAACTGAAATGAATGAAAATAGTAACTCAATTCAACTCCTGGGATTACATTGCCGATGTATTGTGTGCAAACTCGAGTTAAACAGCAATTAGAGCTATTAAGTTATATCTTACTCGGTGAGAGAAACATCTAAATCTGACTGGGAAGCAGTAATTGTTAAAGCTACGGCCAACCATCTAAATTTTCTAGTAGCTTCCAATCGCGCACAATTGGCTTAGTGAGTTGATAATTGAGCTATTTCATTGCTCTCGTTAGGTTTTTATCTTCAACTTTAATTTGAAATGGTAAAACGAAGCGGAAATAAGGCCACTGATTGTATTGCGCAGACAGTTGGGATTTTCAATCACTGCTAGAAAATAAACTATCGCCGACGGGACTTTAGCGACGGAAAATTCCGTCGCTATAAGTCATGTTATAGCGACAGAATTTTACGTTGCTATTTTTCCGTCGCTAAAAGGGGTTTTAGCGACGGAAATTTCCGTCGCTAAAATCCAAAAGTGGGAAAAAATTTTGGGCGCGGGCGTGCCCAAAAAATTTGGGCAGCCCGCGCCCGAGAGAGATTTTTCCCCAAATCCCTCTCTCATTTCCCCCTCTCTTCTCATTTCCCCTCCCCCTAGCTCCCTCTCCTCATTCCCCCCCTTTCTCGTGCCGTCTTCTCAACTGCCGTCGTCGCCTACTGGGCACCGTCGCCACCTGCTGGACCGTCGCCACCTGCTGGACCGTCACACCGCCGCCACCTGCTGGACCGCCACCACCACCGCCAACCTGACGACCCGCCGCCCAATCTCTCTCTCTCAAGGTACCTCCCTCCCCTCCATTTATCTTTCTCTCTCTGCCCCCTACATCTCTCTCTCTCTTCTTCTCTCTCGCCCACCCGACGTTGCCGGCCAAGCCGAAACCAACGGCCGTCGGCGTCGGCCGACCGAGAGAGAAGAAGAGAGAGAGATATATGGGGTTATGACATTTTGCTAAATTTAATATTTATAAATTTATTCTTAATTATAATTACAGTTTAATTTTTGTAAAACAAAAAAAATTAAAAAAAACCCAAACCCTAATAAGATATTGCAAAACCAAAAAATTTCCATCTTGCTAAAATTAGGGTTAGGGTTAGGCGAGGGTTAGGGTTAGGGTTAAGATTGGGGTGGGGTTAGGGGAGGGTTAGGTAGGGGTGGGGGTGATGGTGATGGTGAGGGTTAGGGTTAGGGTTAGGTAGGGGTGGGGGTGATGGTGAGGGTGAGGTTGAGGGTTAGGTGAGGGTGAGGGTGAGGTTGAGGGTTAGGGTTAGGGTTAGGTGAGGGTAAGGGTGGGGGTGAGGGTGAGGTTAGGGTTAGGGTTAGGCGATGTTAGGGTTAGGATGAGGGTTAGGATTAGGGTTAGGTGAGATGAGGGATGGGGGTTGGGGTGAGGTTGAGGATGAGGTTGAGGGTTAGGGTTAGGGTTAGGGGAGGGTGAAGGTGAGGGTGAGGGTTAGGGTTAGGTGAGGGTGAGGGTGAGGATGAGGGTGGGGTTGGGGGTAAGGTTAAGGATTAGGGTTAGAGCGAGGGTGAGGGTGAAGGCAAGGGCGAGGACGATGGCGAGGACAAAGGTTATGGCGACGGTTAGGGTTATGTGAGTTTTAGGGTTAGGGTTAAGGCGTGGGCAAATGTTATGGAGAGGGCGGGGATTAGGGTTTGGTGAGGGTTAGGGCGAGGGCGCAGGTTATGGCGAGGGAGGGAGTTAGGGCTAGGTGAGGGTTAGGGTTACAATGAGGGTGAGTGTGAGGGTGAGGGGTTAGCGTAACTATTATATCGCTAATTACATAGAAACTGCACACGCTGTGCACTCATATTTTCGAGCCGTAGAATTCCCCGTCCAATAAATACTATATATAATCTCTTTATTTACTTGTCACATACACGTATAGGATCGTTGGCGGATAAGAGACCATTTTGTTCGGTCTGACAACCTTTTTGTACGCGTATGTGACAGGGGGCTTATATATAAATATTTATTGGATCTGTCCAGTGTGGACGGGTTAGGTATGCAAACGTGGCATGTATATGTATTTACTTGTGTTCTTGTGTACTTTCTTTTCATCAGAGTTTCGGCGGTGCTTACTCGTTGTTCTCCGTGTACAAATTTCGGAGGGATATGCAGGAGTATATCCTTCCCACTATAGTGTACTCGGAGAACAGCGGGTAGGTGCTATCGAAATTTTGACGAATTGAAAGTACACTTGAACACACATAAATACATATACACCCACATTTACATACCTAATGGGATAGAAGCATTCCTCTGACAGCCGGTCACACATGCTTTCCTGTGAACACACGTTTACATCCCTAAATTAAAATGATATATGTAGGGATATGCTCACTTCCATTAATTTTTAAATTCTAGATGCGGACAGTTCCTAACAAATCGTTCATGAGCATACCACGTGATCGAAGACATCTAGACACCCGATACAAGGATGGGATAGAAGCTTTCTTAGCCTACTCTGACACAAACCCTCTACGGTCGCTGAGCGGGGCGATTTTCTGTCCTTATAAGAATTGCAGGAAAGGAAAATTGCTCGCTAGGAGTGACGTAAGTTTCCATTTGTCAATCAATGGATTTGATAGCTCTTATGTATTTTGGAGTCATCACGGTGAAGGTGTCCCGGTGATGCAATCAGAGGGAGAGTTCACTGAAGTCGGCAATCCGACAGTTGACACGACTGATATGTTAGAAGATATTCTTGCAGCGCCATCGGTGAGTGATGTCAACACTACTGATATGTTTCAAGATGTAGATCGATTGATGAGACTTGTTGAAGAAAACGAGTCACCGTTATACGAGAGAAAACGAGTCACAGTTATACGAGGGGTGTAAGGAGTTCACAAGGCTTTCTTTTATGCTGAAGTTTCTTTATATCCAAACACTCAGTGAGATGGTTGTTACACATTTCGAGATGTTATTAGATTGTTGAGGAAATTCATTCCAGGCGGCGAGAAAAGCCCGCAACCTATTACGAAGCCCACAAGATTGTTGATGCGCTGAGGCTTGATTACAAGAAGATAGACGCTTGTCCTAACGACTGCATCCTGTACAATAAGGATAATGAAGCTCTGGAGGAATGTCCGACGTGTCATGTATCACGCTGGAAAAAACATACGGGCACATCTGAAGGCATATCATCCAATAAACAGAGCAGAATCCCTGTGAAGGTTGCTGAGGCTTGATTACAAGAAGATAGACGCTTGTCCTAACGACTGCATCCTGTACAATAAGGATAATGAAGCTCTGGAGGAATGTCCGACGTGTCATGTATCACTCTGGAAAGGAGAAGCTACAAGCACATCTGAAGGCGGTGCATCCAATAAGCAGAGCAGAATCCCTGCGAAGGTTCTCCGATATTTTCCAATTATTCCTAGGCTGCAGAGGTTTTATATGTCTGTCGGGCTGGCTGAGAATATGCGATGATACTCGATCGGCCGCAAAGAGGATGAGAAACTGAGACATCCTGCTGACAGTGAGGCATGGAATACTGTCACTTTTGATCCCTGGAAGATATTCTCCTGGAAATGACATCGACGTTTTCCTCCAACCATTAATTGACGACCTGAAGCTTCTCTGGGAAGAAGGTGTCAGCACTTATGATGCTTATGGTAAGGAGTCTTTCTGTATGCAGACAATGGTTATGTGGACAATTAATGACTTCTCGGCATACGTTAGCCTGTCTGGATGGTCGACGAAGGGTCAGATTGCTTGTCCGGTTTGCATGTCAGACTATGAGGGAAAGTTCCTGAAGTACAGCCGTAAGTTTTGTTATTGGCAACACAGAAAATGGTTGCCTATAGGGCACAAGTTCAAAAAGTTTGTAGGAAAGTTCGGAGATAATCCAGAAAGTAGACCGGCAGCACCAAGGCTGACCGGAGAAGAAATATTTAAGCTTCTACATCCTTTACCTAGAAAAATATTTGGAAAAAAAGATTCAACAAAGAAAATCCATTTGGTGTTAGGAGAAAAATATTGAAGCAAAAATGGAAGGGAAAGGGAAAATCAAAAGGAAATAAGCCTCGCAATGTCCTTATGCTTCAAACATTTCAGCAAATGTGCATATTGAGGACAGGAAAATTTTGGGACTCAAGACACATGACCATCATATTCTATTGCATCAACTTCTCCCGGTTGCGTTGCGACATGCTGAGAAGGAACTCGCGATGGTGGTAATAGAATATTGCGGTTTCTTCAAGCAGTTGTGCTCCAAGGTGATTGATGTCAGGGAGTTTGAAGAATTAGAGGGACGTGTAGCCAATACACTGTGTAAAATTGAAATTCTATTTCCACCCTCGTTCTTTACGGTCATGGTGCATCTCACAATACATTTAGCATATGAAGCCCGCATCGCAGGACCAGTTCAATATCGCTGGATGTACCCCGTGGAGAGGTATTTATTATTATAATATTCATTTAATATTCATTTAATATTTGTCAAATTACGTTTCTCAGTTCCATTTTGTCACAAATCTTGAAACTATATGCTTGTAGGTATTTGGGTTTCATGAAACAACTGATGCATAATCGTGCACATCCTGAAGGGTCGATCGCAGAGAACTACATAAGTAACGAGAGTTTGAATTTTATCTCTCGTTACTTGCGGGGCGTAGAGACAAGGCTAAACCGTCCCCAACGAATAATTGACGGTACATTCTACAATGATCGTAGGGAGGACACCAGATTCCCCAGAATGGAGCTAGATCAAGCCAACATATATATCCTGAGCGATGATACTACATTTAACATATACGAGGCGTAAGTATTTAACTGAATCAGATTATATCACCTCACAATAATTATCTCTATTTAACCGTTATTAATGCTTCTTGTCTAGGCTTCACATCCGATATGTCCAGACTACTCTTAAATGCAGAGCAAAAAAGAAAAGAGTTATGAACACACACTCTAGACAATTCCCTACATGGCTGAAGGGTGAAGTAAGATCTTTTTATATTTCTGATTTATAAATTTATCATCTCTATGGGATTAGATCCCGATATCAAATATATGTGTCTGCCATCAGATATGTAACATATTTGCTTCTTTTCTTAAAGATTGACAAACGGATTACGAATAGAGTTAACCTGTCTGAGAAAGTTTGTTTATATGCTAGAGGTCCTTCTAATGTGGTTAAGCATTATGGAGGCTACTGTGTCAACGACTTTAGGTTTAACACCGTCGGTCTCAAAGAGAGACGACAAACGCAAAACAGCGGTGTGTTCTGCTCCTTCTCGCAACTGTCATACGCTAGTTCAAAAGATCTAAATCCGATACAAGGGGAAATCTATTGCTACGGTCAGGTAGAAAACATCGTGGAGATTTTCTATGGGATTAATAAGGAAGTCAGTCATGTGATGTTTAAGGTTCGTTGGTGTGAGCAGAAAACGATGAATGATGACTACGGTTACACACTCGTTAATCTTAACAAGGAAATATACCAGACTGAAAATTACATGTTAGCTGCTCACGCCAAACAGTGCTTTTATGTCAAAGGTATAATGAAAAATGACGAATGGGTTATCCTTAAAAATCCGCCTAGAGCCTACATTCATGAAGTCGTGTCTGATGAATATCACGATGAGGAGTTTATCTTGGCCGAAGAAACAGTTGCTAAGTTTTCCTTGACACAAAATAATAATATGGCAGATGAAATTGCATTAGCGCGCCCTGATGTACCTACGATTATATGTGAGTCAAGGCGTAAAGGTAAAAAACCAGTCTACAGCAGAGTTGATAAAACTATAAGAACAGTCCTTTCGTTGGCACGCATACGGTCGTAGGCTATCCGCACATGATCGCAGAGTAGAGCCTCAACATCATCATAATAATGGAATACTAGGTTATGAATTAAAAAGAACATTCATTGTATTATATTATTGCCTTTATATTATCTGTTTGACTGGTTATCATGTATCACAGTGTGTCATGTATTATATTATTACCTTTATATTATCTGTTTGACAGGTTATCATGTATCACGGTGTGTCATGTATTATAGTATTGCCTTTATATTATCTGTTTGACTGGACATCATGTACACACGATTCTGTTACAATGTGCTATTTTATTAATTATTTGTATTATATGCTTTTGTTGGATATTCATTATGTTTTCAAAGTATAGATGACAAAAGGATTACGTAAGAAAGCGCTTGAGAGACTTTTAGGTAGACATTTTGGAGGTGACGCACATATCTCTACGTCAGGTATTTTTATTTATTTGTTACATCTGTACATTTCTATAAATTATTAATGTGAGCCTAACATTTTTTTAAACATTTACTACACAGGACGCGGATATGCTACACATGACTCACAGCCACATGATACAGGATGCGGAGCACAGCTGTAGAAGCTGCGGCGCTACCGCCAGATTCTATTACGGATCAGCGAGTCCATGGTCCGGCCATGGTGAATGAGGATTGGGATTCTTATCATGCTTTGCGCCCTATCGCGCAGCATAGGTACGAACAAGCAAGGCGTAGATGCCTCGAACTGAAAGGTATGAATAGATTTTTATAGTTTATCGGTTATTATTTTAAATTTTAATAGAAAATATAGATTGATTAATTTTTTTTCATCCGATTCATTGTTTCGCAGGTACCGGGCGACCTCCTAGGCGCGGCCGCAGTGCTACTAGGGAACAAAGCTTCATCCCTGATATTCATCGGAGGGCCGTGATCCGATGGGAAAACGGAGTGTCTGTCGGGGCCTTTGCCAATGCTTTCAACAATTTCCTCGCCGCTTTAGCCAGGAGACATGATTTCTTCAATATTTTTTTGACGTGGAAGTCACAGCGGATTGATGCGCTGGTGGCTTGTTGGAGATATATATGTGTGGGTCATTTATTTTAATTTTTATCATTATTAGTTATTAGTTTATTATTATGTTTAATATACTGATTTGTATCTCTTTTTTCTTTATATGCTGAAGCGATTTTTCTTTCTTGACAATAATATTTGTGCCTGGACTTACTGCTTCGCGCAAATCAATCTATCGTTCAAGAGATGGCGGCTTCAGGTGAAGAAAAAATATTTTGTTCAAATAACAGAAGATTGGGAGCGCTTCTGGCATCTTGACGAGCGCGTAGATGGAGTAGATTTTTTTGTACTTTGTGATTACTGGGACACGGCTGTAATTCAGGTATTATTGAAGTACAAATTTTTATTTATTGTTTGAATTTCTATATTATTTTGATTTGACATTGTTTTGTAGGCTCAAGCTAAAATAGTAAGGAGGAACCGCAACATGCCCCGCAGTTACGAGTATCACGGGGGCTCCAGGTCCTTCAGCCAACATTATCATCAATTGGAGCTTGAGGTATAAAATATATTAGCTTTTAAGTTGTCAAGTTGAGTATAATTTATATATTATGGGTTAATGATATATTTCATAACAATGCATCATTAGTAAGTCGACTTGCCCGGGTTGTTTTGATATATCGCAGGAGAAATTATAAGTCGACTTGCCCGGGTTGTTTTGATATATCGCAGGAGAAATTACATGCCAAGGTACAGGAGCAAATGTCTCAGTCTCAGGTCGGTTCTAACACTCTTGCCCGGCTAAGTAGAGAGGAGGACTCCATCATCGAGACGGTCATTGGACCAAGTAGGAAGAACAGATATCAGTGGAGAGGATCCGAGCAGAGACCGCACGAGTCTAGTAGCACCTGCGAGTCTGCAGCACCACCCCGAACACCAGGAAGCAGTTCATATCAAGACTCGATGGAGCAGCGGTTGAAAGCGATTGAAGATTGGCAGTCGCAACAAAAAACATATCAGCGGATTGCGGAGGAAGAACGGAGGCGCCGGGAGCAGAGAGAATTGGAGTTCACACAGTTCATATCGACTCTGCCTCAGGAGGCTCAGGAGGCATATAGGAGACGGTTTATGTCGGATCAGGTAATATATATACTTTACTTTTTTTTAATTAAATAAATTAAATATATAATTATGATATCATACACACCGATGCACACTGATACAAACTGTTACACACAAACCCTAACTCTAACCCTAACGCAAAGCCCAAAATATATACTTATAATGTTTTTATGTGATGGTGGTGTTGATGGTGCGTGCGTGCGTAGTGGTGGTGATATTGGTTGGTGGATGGGTTGGTTGGTTGTGGTGGTCATTATGTGATTGGTTTGTGGGGGGTTTGGTCATGGTGAGGGAGGGTGAGGAGTAGGGATTAGGTGGTGATGGTGGTGATGGAGGGGGAGGGGGTGTGTGGAGTGTGGTTGGTGGGTGGGTGGGTGGAGCTTTGGTCGTGGTTGAGGAAGGGGAGTGGGGATTTGGTTGTGGTGGTGGTTGAGGGGGAGGGGTGGGGGGAGGGGGAGTGTGGTTGGTTGGTGGGTGGGGTTGGTTGGTTGTGGTGTTGTGTTGTGTTGTGTTCTGTTGTTGTTGTTGTTATTGTGTTGTGTTGTGGTGTTGTGTTGTGGTATTTTGGTGTTATGTTGTGTTGTGTTGTGTTGTGTTGTTGTGTTATGGTGTTGGGGAAATTATATTTATATTTGCACACTCTTATTAACGGTTACACACTCTTATTAACGTTTGATTTATATTTACAGGCCGGGACTTCTACACAAGGTGCAGCCGGGGGTAGTCACGGTGCAGCTGGTGTTGAGGATGATGATGATGATCAGGAGGATTGATTGTAATTAATTTAACTTTGAAAATATTTTCTTGTGTTGTGTAAATAATATTTATTATGTACCTGTCGGGAAACTTTTATTTGTTTTTATTAAAATATATGTGTGATATATGCATAGGATTGAATATTATACTGCTGATTGAACAAGGTTTTTAAAATTATTATCGATATTGTACAGGGTATTTTAAATTTTTAAAATATTTTTTTAAAAATAATGGTTATTTTTAGAGACTGATTTTCCATCGCTACATAAATATTTAGCAACGGATTTTCCGTCGCTAAATACATATTTAGCAACGGAAAACGGACACGGGAAAAAAATTAAAATAATAAATACAACTTTTAGCAACAGATATTCCGTCCCTAAAAAAAATTTTAGCGATGGATTTTCATATATTTAGCAACGGAAAACTGACACGGGGAAAAAATTAAGAAATAAATACAAGTATTAGCGACAGAAATTCCGTCGCTAAAAATTTTATTAGCGACGAAAATTCCGTCGTTAATATTTTTTTATTTTTTTGAAAAAAAATGGCGACGGATTTTTCGTCGCTAATACCCCGTTGCTGAAAACTAGCGACGGAAATTTCGTCGCTAAAGATTAAATTAGGGACACTAAATGTAGGGTCGACCTTTTAGTGACGGAATTTTATTTTTTCTGTTGCTAAAAGTTTTGGCGACGGAATTGTCCATCGCTAAAAGCTGAAAATCCAGTAGTGTGACTCCGTCTTGATGCACCTTCAAAGTAAAGTTATCATACTAGGTGGTTCAAGGTAATATTTGACTCGAAGACTTCATTCGAGATGTCTTCACAAAGTTTAGAAGATATGGGGATGGGGTGATTTGCTAAATGTTCGCGGGAAAAGTTGGTGTTTTCTTCATTGTCGATGTCATTGCACTCAGTTAACAACTTTATGCGTTACAAAGTGATCCGGTCTTTTTATAAGATCCGGCTTACAATGAAAATCAAAATAAAACAAAGAAATCAAAATTACAACTTCTCTCTTTTACCGAACAAATCACAAGATCCTGTTATTCGGTCTCTTGCTTCTGTGGGTTGTTTGCCTGCGCCGGGGTTATTTGCCGTGGACCACCGCGTGATCTCGATCCGGTCGGATCTACACGATATGACGGGTAATATTCCACCAAGGGAATAATAGCCGGGAGGGATTGTTTCACCAAGGAAACAACCGCTCGAATCTCGGGATCTAAGAACCAAGCTTAGATCCGGAGTGTGACGACGTAGATCTGAGGATTAGACTCTCTCGAACTCCTGCCTTTTTCGGTGCGGGTGCTCGCTAAGAATCAAATCCGGGTCTCCAAGTCTTCAAGCCTTCAGATCTCCGAGTTGAGGTGACAATCCGGCAGAGTTTCGGCTCTCTCAAAAGTTTCCGAAGAAGTCCTCAAATGAACAACCACCCCCCCCTATTTATAGCCTCTCTGAACTGTGCCTTTGTGCACAAGAGAGAGAGGGGGGGGAGTCGGGCCACCTGAGGGTGGCTCGGCTCATGCCGAGCCACCCTGGGGTGGCTCGGCTTGGGGGGCTCGGCTTTAGCCGAGCCACCCCGGGTTGGCTCGGCTTAGGCCGAGTCCCCGGGTGTGTTCCGTTTCGCCGTTTTCCGGTGTTTTCCGTCTTTCAGTTCTTCGTTTGATTCGTCCGGACTTTGATTTGATAGCCCGGGTCTTTATTTGGCAGTATTTCCGCCTCGGTGTTTGAGTACAAATCTATTTTGTCGTTGGACGACTCGTTGACTTTCCGAACTGTTGGATTGGTTCCACAGGCGAACATATGCCGTTGTTTGTGTGCTTTATCGCCTCGTCGCTCGAACATCCGTTGATTTGTCGAACCATCATGCTGAACCATGCTAAGGGACCTATAGGTAATTTTATACGCCTACAGATACCCCCTCCAAAGTGTTTCAGCCTCATTCTTTTATAGAAGAGTCTGGAATGCTTTGGATATGATTGCCCCTACCCTTTGTCAGTGTAACGGGACCTGGAATGACCTTCGTTCTGTATTCCTTCAATCCCTCAGGTCATTCAGTGCTTCGTAGAATGCCTGTATGGGTTCCGGTGCTGCATTTATTGTCTGACCGTTGTTGGAATTTGAACTTGAAGTCGATTCCTGATTTTCCAATCTTTAACTCGTGTTGGTTGGTTCGACGTGCAACTAACGCTCGATTGTCGGTGTTGAATCCTCACTTGTGACACGTTGTCCGACGTCGTGTTATTGAGTTATCCTTAAGAATATTTTTAGAAAAATATTCTCCAGGAACTTCTCAACAACAATAGGAAATAGTTTATACTCGTATACCTTATTGGAGTATTTCCGTGCTCAAAATAAGCTGAACCGGCTTGAAAATGAGCCAAAAAAGGCAGTAATTTGGCTCAAAAAATTTCTTCCGTTCCTTCCGAATGTGTGGGAGAGACAGGAATAAACCAAGGATGGGACCCTTAGTTGATTTGAAGTCGTCTCGACGCTTAATTCAGTCTCTTTTGAACTGATTTGGATTGGTCCGGTTCGGTTCAACTTGGCCCGGTCCGGTTCACCTTGGTCCACATTATAAAAGGGGGTCTCTTTTCCTCTTTTTCTCTCTTTTTCTTCTCCTCTCTAGGGCCGGCCCCCCCTCATCCCTATTTTTGATTTTTCTTTTCCCTCGAGCGTCCTTTCGCCATCCAAACATCGTAGTGGTCTTAGACCTGGTCTTCCTTTGGATCCTTGACTGAGAAATCCTTCAAAAAATCATTTTTTAGAATTCCTCTCAGACCCCTCGAGCACGTGGTGAAAGTTTCCTAAAAGGTCTCATCTTCGTTGGATCTCGAGCCTTTCTTCAGGTAAATCTTCCACAATTTGGATCTTTTTCATGCTCAATTTAATTCATGCATTTGTGGGGTTATATGTGAGGGTTGAGGGTGTGATTTGATGCCTCGAGCTAATCAAGCCTTGGTGGGATGAAGGATCCTCCTGTGGTACGCGCAGTACTTCGGATCCGCAGTATTGTCAGCTTCCTCCTGATTCGTGATGGGTGGCAGCTTGATTTTGTTGTTTTCAAGAAGGGTCTCGAAGATGGCTGGAACGTCTTCGTCCTTGAATGAGTACTCTTTTTGGAGCCTCGGATCCGAAGTCTTCTGCTGTCTTCGGGGCTGCTGTTGTGACGTCTGATTAACGTCAACAACTGTTGTAGGTGCTTTCCCTTCATTATGGGAAACGAGATTCGGATTCAGATGGTAAGTCATCGGTTGACATCTTTCAACCTTCCTCCTTCTAAGGAATCGTTCGGCCTGCTCTCCGCGCGCCTTCAACTCTCTCTAGGTATTGAGTGGCTCTACTCCCATAACGTCCAAGATGTTAATGGACAAGTTGTTATGACAGGTTTGTAAGATGAATTCCTCCGTGACGGGATCCTTGCAGTTCATTGCCTGATTGCGAAAGCGTTTGATGAAGGTATCCACCGACTCTCCGTCTTTTTGTTTCTCATCGAAGAGTGTCCTGATCGACACTTCGGCATCATCATCGAAGAAAAGTTGTTATGACAGGTCTGCAAGACGAATTCCTCCGTGACGGGATCCTTGCAGTTCATTGCCTGATTGCGGAAGCGTTTGATGAAGGTATCCACCGACTCTCCGTCTTTTTGTTTCTCATCGAAGAGTGTCCTGATCGACACTTCGGCATCATCATCGAAGAAATGAGTGAGGAACATGCTTTCCAGGTCCTCCCAGCTATTGATGCTTCCGGGCTTGAGGCGGCGGTACCAATCGAAGGCGGGCCCGCGAAGGGTGCCAACAAATGACCGGACTATAAGAGGCTCGTTGCCAGAGATTGTACCCAAATGGGACTTGAAGTAGATTAGATGCTGAGTGGGCGAGCCCTTCCCGTCAAACGGCGTGAAGTTGATCAGGTTGAACTTCGCCGGATACGGGATCGAATCCCACTCTTTCGGGTAAGGATACGGAATGCTGGTTTTCTTCACCTCTCGAGCAGACATCAGAGCGTCGATTTTGCTCTCGAGATCCTTCATCTTTTCGTCCTCATTTATATCATGTTTTGGACAATTTCTGAGAGGAATAATGCGGCCACCACCAGCATTATCATCTTTGGTGGGACCACCCCCAGTCCTGTTATCCTTAGTGGGAACAACCCCAGTGTTATTATCTTTGGCGGAACCACCCCCAGCGTTGTTATCTGAAGGGGGTGCATTTGAACTACATCCAGTATTTTTGGGAGGTGCGTCGGCCATGATGATTTCGTCCACTTCTGGATCGTTGTCGATTGTGACGTTCTGGGTACGACGGCTGGATTCAACTCTGACTTGATTGGACAGAACCCGAATTTGTTGATCATGCTCTTCCCTCATTCACATCATGGCCATTTCCATTTCGAACTTGAAGATCTCTTTTTGTTTGGCCAAGGCATCCTCAACCATTTTAGTGATCTCGTCTGTGCTAACCATCAACACTTCACGGGATTGACCTAGGCTGGATACCGTTTTGTCAGAAGCGACTGCAGAGTTAGCATCTGACACTTCGTCATCCGAGGATAATCCTTGATTCATCCTCTGATAGTCCCTTTGTCTAACGGTTCCCGACCGTAACCGAGTTATACGTTGGGATATGTCCGAAAGATGACGAGGATTGAAGTTTCGCGTTGACTTCCCCTTATCAACCATATTAACTGTGACTTCTGGAAGTTCATCATCTCGCATAGTTGAACTTTTTCTACAGAAACGCCTTAGGTTGGTCTTTGGCGTTCTGGGGGAGATCCTTTCAAATATCGAGACCCTTTGTGGAGCGGTCTTGGGGCAGCTACACGCTGATAATACTGCCCTGATAATTTTGATACACGGACAGTGAGAGTCCGCTTCCCGGGTACTTCTCTTTCGAGATTGCTTCACCGGAAGTGCGGGAGCAATAGGAGTGGGATCTGGAGTTGACAAAGGCCGGAGAGCAGCCTCGGATGCTTTTTCCTTAAATGTTGACTTGGCCTTTGGCATCCAGACTTGCTTAGATCTTGGTGGTTTTTTTGCCACCTTTTCCTTCTGCAATTCCTGTGCCTTCCGTACAAGAATCCTCGTCTGCGCTAACAGTGCGCGGCGCTTATGGATGCGCTCCTCAAGAGTTGAATGGTTTCATTTGACACGAACCCATTCATTAGTAGGTGGTTGGGAGGAGGTTCCCAAAGCTTGTTGCTGGAACACTTTGCGCCTTCTGAGCTTCAGATCCGCATTATAGCAGATCCCGTCAACAGGCTTTAAAGCCTTGGCCATTAGACGCGCGAGACGTTGACGGCGCCTTGGACAAGCCCTCTTCGTCAACACTGGTGCACTTTCAACGGGCAACTCCTCGACTTTCGAGGAGTTGTCACGAACGTTGGATCTGGTTTCTTTGGAAACCGGCGGATCGTCGCGAGGCGTAACTACAGCAGCGACGGCGGAGAGATCATCTTCTTGGGTCTTCAGATTTGAAGACCAGCGGATCTTCCTGGAGGAGGAGGCCTTCCTGCATCTACAAGGAGAGGCAGTCTTCAGATTTGAAGACCAGCGGATCTTCCTGGAGGAGGAGGCCTTCCTGCATCTACAAGGAGAGGCAAATCTGGAGGAAGAGGAGGAGACATACTCCTCGAACTTCTGCTGGTCGAACTCGTATTCGACCTCTTCGAGCACCGGGATCTTGATCATCGGCTGCAGCACGACAGCTTCGGCAGCGAAGCTGTTGGCTCCCACTGTGGTCGCCAGTTTGTTTGCTGTGAAAGTTACTGTTTTCATTGCTATCGAATCTATTACAACTTTAGTCGTTACAATAAACTCGAATAAAATAAAAGAAAAGTTGATCTTTTTATAAGATCTCCTTACACAATGAAAATAAAAAGTTTACAACTTTATCAAACAAACGCAGAGATCGTTTATCGGTCTTCTGCTTATGTGGGTGTCTTTGCCTGTGCCGGGGTTTATCCGTGGACCACCGTCGATCAGATCTGATTGCTGAAAATTGGGCAGAGCTTCGTCTATCCGCGAGGGGATCGAGAAAACTATAGCGCTTATCTCGACAAAAGCGAGATAATTACTCTTCTTAGAATTACCACAACGGGATAATACTAAGGAAGCGCTTATCTCGACAAAAGCGAGATAATTACTCTTCTTAGAATTACCACAACGGGATAATACTAAGGATTGGATGCGGGTGATGTAGATCTGACGAATCTCTCTCTCTTGCGTTGAAGAACTAAATCCGATCTCTCCTCCTCCTCTCTTGAAATCTGTGCACTTTAAGTCTTCAATCCGGCAGGGCTTCGTCGCGGCACCAGAATTCTAGCCCTCCCAAAAAATAAGGCCTAAGGCTTGTATTTATAGGCTTGAGGAGATAACGGAGCGGTTAAAACTGATCGAAAACCATCAAAAACACGTCCCAAGTACGAGACAGCTCGGGGTGTCTCGCACCTGTGCGAGACAGTCTGTGCCCTATTTAGTATTTTGGCTCTAATTCTTTCATCTGAACTCGGATTTGAGTGATTCAAGATGTGTTGGAAAGCTCACAAAGAGATCTACAACTTTCATGTTTTGAGTTTCTTCATATTCTAACGGTATCATGGTTAAAACAGCTCCACAAGTTCCGAGACACCTTTGGGTGTCTCGGCCAGGTCCGAGACACCTTTGGGTGTCTCGGCGCTATTTTAGGCATAACTTCCTCATATGACCTCCAAATGACCTGATTCTAGATGGGTTGGAAAGGTGACAAAAATATCTACAACTTTCCTGTTTTGAGTTTCTTCAAATTCAAAACTAATCATGGTCAAAACAGCTCCATACGTTCTGAGACACCTTTGGGTGTCTCGGTCAGGGTTGCGACCCATGTCGTTGCGACACTCCATGACCCCAGTGGAATGCGACACCCTTTTGGTGTTGCGATGATGTCTAATGCGCATAGATGTAGTTGGAACAACACAGTGCTCCAACTACATTATTCCGAACGCGCTCGTGATGTTGCAACTACATTTACTGATCCAGTACGTTCTGCCCAAAAACACCATGTTAGGGGGGGGGGAGTTCATGACCAGATGTCATGATTGATCAATTCAAAAATCATTTAGAGTAAGCAGCAAACTGGTAGCTGCATCCGCATAGTGGCGACCATGTCGTTGCGACACTCCACAACCCCAGTGGTTGAGTTGCATATTCGGGTTCATCGTAGCTTTGTGAATTTCGTAGAATGCAATGTGTGAACATGTGATAATTGCGTATTTCGTAGATATCTGACTTCTCTGCAATTTGAAACATTAAAAGGGAAGTTTATAGGGACACGAGGACTTAGGATCTGGTTCTTGATCGATGAATTCAAGAATTATAAAAAAAACAAGGACACGAGGGGATAGAATTGTAGGTTCGACAAGGGTATTTGTTGACGAGACTTCAGAATGTCTATGTTAGGGTTGGAGGGCCTTGCAACACCAAATGTAGCTGCACACACCTATAGGCAGCAACTCATATTGCTGCATCCGCATAGTTGTGACCCATGTCTTTGCGACGCTCCACGACCCCAGTGGGACGCGACACCCGTTTGGTGTTGCGATGATGTCTAATGCTCATAGATGTAGTTGGAACAACACACTGCTCTGACTACATTATTCCGAACGCGCTCATGATGTTGCAACTACATTCACAAACTGGTAGCTGCACGCACAATAGATCTGATACTTCATGATACACATGTTAATGTGCGTGCACCTGAAAGTCCTTTCAAATCCTTCATCTTCATCATTATACACGTTCCGTAATGTCGTGGATTAGTTGATGAGACTCGGCGATTTTTGGGAAGTGCGCTAGAGGGTTTAGACTCTATAGTTTAGAATGAGCATGGAGAGACAAGAACACAAAGTTGAGATTATGGTTTCATGGCCAAGGAACAAGCAAAGAATGCAATGTGTGAACATGTGATAATTGCGTATTTCGTAGATATCTGACTTCTCTGCAATTTGAAACCATTAAAAGGGAAGTTATAGGGACATGAGGATTTAGGGTTTGGAGGGCCTTGCAACACCAAAATGTACTGGCACACGACATATTGGCACACACACACACCTCGCATACGCCCCTCTGCCGCCCCCATGTGTGCCGACACCCCCCGCACAAAGCAACCCAGTGGACAACTCAGCCACAAACTCTCCTCGCCGCTCGCACACGCACCACTCACACCACACCCACGCCACACACCACCATGACACGCTCCCCAAATGACGCTGATTCCAGATCGGGTTGGAAGTTGACAAAATATGTCTACAACTTTCCTGTTTGAGTTTTCTTAATCAAACGAAGTCATGGTCAAAATAGCTCCAGCAAGTTCCGAGACACGCCCTTGGGGTTGTCTCGGCTCCCGTGCAGAGCATTGTTGTTTTTGCACTTTGCCATTTTCGCGCTAACTGTTGTTCATCCGAACTCGATTTTTAAGCGATTTCAAAATGCGTGTGGAAAAGCCCCGATAAGATGTATATATAGCTCCAATGATTAGATCATCCTGTGGATAAATGAGACATCTACCCCC
>NC_033798.1:52310232-52352214 GCF_001876935.1 Asparagus officinalis
ATACTTGTTAATTAATTTTAATTGGCATTTAATTGGATTAGATTAGCATAAGACCCTAATCACCCCCCCCTCTAGGGTCTAACATAGGAATTCACCAAAGTGATTGTAGCACTTGATTTGGCACACACTTAAAAGATTCTTAAGGGCAAAACCCCAATCAAGATAAGGTAAGGGATTTCATCACCCTTTCCTTAGCCCACAAATCATTAATTCCTCACTTCACAAACCTAAGCCTTCTAAAACTCATTAGACGTTGGCCCCTAAGGATTCGATCTCAATAAGGAACAAGAAATCCTTAAGTGAACCGGTTTAAGTTTTCTCAGATTAGTTGGTGTCTAAGGCAAGGTTTAGGGGTTGCGTAAAGCGCACCGCAAGGAACGAGGTACTTAATTGATCTTTGATCTTCCTCTAGTACTATCCTTACCTGGCTAACTACCTGGGTAAAACTTTAATCTTTTTACTGTAGGAGTTTTTGGTTAGGAGCTGGTCTAGTGGAGTTAGGCTAAACCCTAGAATTAGAGTTGATTGAAAAGTGATTGCTTTGATTTGTTTTAGTTAGGATTTTTCTTTTCCTTTATCTTATCATAAAAAATAAATAAAAAAACTAATTTTCTTTCTTTCTTTTCTTAAAAAAAACTAATTTTCTTTTTTTCCTTAAAAAAAATTGTTTTGGTGTATGCAAATTTGAGTTCAGGATAATTTTCATCGTCTAAACCGTGTTGAACCAATCCAAGAAATGGCAAATCAACCCGTTCTTCAGGATATGTGTTACCCCACCAGAAATGCAATTCCATCTTGCATAAGACTACCCGATATAAATGGAGCAAATTTTGAGCTTAGACCGTATTTCATAAACATGCTTCCCAAATTCCTAGGTAATGAAACAGAAGATGCATATATATTTATCTCGGAATTTGAGAAAGTATGTATTATGATTAAAATGAGAGAATTAACTGAAGATGCGATTAAGCTTAGATTTATTCCATTTGTCCTTAAGGACCAAGCTAAAAAATGGCTGTACAGCTTACCGTTAAATTCCATCTCAACTTGGGAGGAATTTGTCACCGTTTTTCTCAAGAAAATTTTCCTTATTCACAAAACGGTAAAGTTTAGGAACAGCATTCAAAATTTCTAAATTGTCCTGGGAGAGCCATTCTGGAAATATTTTGACCGATTTAAAGATCTTTTAATCCAATGTCCTCATCATGGTCAAGAAAAATAGCGGTTGTGCCAAGTCATATATGAAGGATTGGACTATTCTTCAAAAACATCTTTAGAATCGATGTGTCAGGGAGATTTTATGAGGAAAAACGCAGATGAAGCTTAGGAATTTCTAGAGAGTCTATCCACTGTGATGACAGGGTTTCATCTGTTTCCCAATCTAAGTCTAGTGGTTTTTCCCTGGAGTCAAACATTGCTTCTGAAGCGAAGATGGTGACGATTATGCGGAGGTTAGAAGCCTTAGAAGTTAAGGAACGAGCTCCGGCTCAAATCAATCATATTTCTGCCCCGGGATGCCATAACTGTCAGTCTTCTACCCACGTTTCAGAGGAATGTCCTCTTCTAGGAAACAACCATGCATTAGAACAGATGAACGCAACATTCTAGCATCCCAGAAATGATCCATTTTCTCCAACCTACAATCCAGGTTGGAGAAATCATCCCAACTTTGCTTGGAACCAAGGAAATTCTCATGGAAACCAAAACTTCATTCCCGCGTCAAACCCACAATTCCCGAGGGGAAATGCTGTCCCGTTCAATGCACCAAACAATTTTTCTAACCCACCTTTTCCAAACCAACATCCTAATCCTTACCAGCCTACAAATTCCGATCATGACAAACGTTTGAGTGTCTTAGAAAAGGGTTTAGAAGCTATAATCAAAGCTTCTACACAAACTACCAACATGTTGACCCAATCATCGACCACTCTAAATTCATTCATGCAAACCACCGGCCAAGTGCTCAACTCAAACACACAAGCCATAGCCCGGTTAGAAACCAAACTTGGGAAACTAGCCGCTGCCGTGAGTGAGAGAGAAAAAGGAAAATTTCCAAGTCAACCTGTTGCAAACCCTAAAGAAAATGGATCCAGTTCAAACCATCCAGCTCATGTGAATGCAGTACACACACTGCAATCAGGAAAACAAATAGACAATTAGGTTAGAATGCCACCGGATCAAACCCCTTCTCCTATTCAAAACACTCCTTCCGATGAAGCAATTCCTTCCGATGACCAAAATGCTAAACTTGAGATTGAGCCTGATCTAGATAGGTATAGGCCCGTTGCTCCCTTTCCAGATAGACTCAAACCTAGGAAATATTCCCCGCAGGTTGAGAAAATCTTAGAAACGTTTAAACAGGTCAAGATCAACATCCCTCTCCTAGATACAATCGAACAAATCCCCTCTTATGCAAAGTTCTTGAAGGACTTATGCACTAAGAAAACAACCACCAATGTCCCCAAGAAAGTCTTCTTAGCTGCCAATCTCAGTGAATTTTTTTCGAAACCCATGCCATTGAAATACAAGGACCCTGATTGTCCTACAATTCCATGCGTCATAGGTAACACTCACATTGATAAGGTACTTCTAAACTTGGGAGCCAGTATCAACCTCCTTACCTATTCAGTCTATCAACAGCTAGGTGTAGGAGAACTTAAACCGACAAGATGCACTCTACAGTTAGCTGATAGATCTGTAAAAATTCCCAAAGGAGAGGTAGAGGATGTTCTGATCAAAGTTGGAGAGTTTATTTTCCTTGTTAATTTTATTGATCAAAGTTGGAGAGAAATAACCCTGTTTATTTCCCTGTTAACCTATAAAAGTTAGGGCCAAAACCAGAATCCCCTCTCGATTCTATCCATGAACGAGAGGTCCACTTTCGATTGAGCAATGAGACTTATAAAAGTTACGATTGTCTTAAACCTATTCGGCCAAACCTATAAAAGTTAGGGTCGAACTCCGACCTCTCCTCGATAAATGAAGAGCTCTTTTCAGTTTAAGCAACCAATCCTATAAAAGTTAAGGTTGCTTGAATCTTCTCGATTCTCAGAGTGGAGATCCCACTCTTAGTTTTACCTTTTCGGATTCTTAAGGTGGAGATCCCATCTTAAGTTTCCCCCGCAACTAGAAATAGGATATAAAATCCGTCCTCTTCAGTTTTGGGAGATAGAATATAAAATTCTTCCTTTCCCGCTCTAGGTTTGCCTTTACCCTTAGAAAATACACATTTCTCAACTTCAAATCCGTGCACTTCATGTATGGGGAATTTTATCTCAAACCCTAAAAAAGAGATAAGTTTGCATCTAATACATGCTACCGGTTTAGTCTTTCCCCGAACGAAAAGACACCAGAATACGAGTCTGGGGACTTTTATCCTGAATCCTAAGTAAGGATGAGTCAGCACCTAACACGCGTAGCCGGGTAGTCTATTCTAGTGACAAAGACAAAGTCTATGTATTCAAAATCATAGCACCGAGTCTAAGAGAATCAACTCTCTTAGCATAACGTCCCATGTGAGACGGGTTTTAAAAATACACATGCTAGCCCGATTCAAACGGTAGTCGGTAAAGGCTAATCAAATCCGTTAAAGGCTGAGAATTTGCTAAAAATCCTAAGTCTACGTCTAACACACGTTGTCGGTTTAGTCTTTCACAGAATGGAAAGACACCTAAATATAAGTCTGGGTACTTTTATCCTGAATCCTAAGTAAAGATGAGTCAGCGTCTAACACGCGTTGCCGGGTAGTCTAATCTCGTGATAAAGACAAAGTCTACGTATTCTACATCGTAGCACTAAAACAATTAATCCTTTTAGCATAACGTTATATATGGAACGGACTTATACAATCCGCATGCTAGCCCAATTCAATCGATAGTCGGTAAAGGCACATCAAATCCGTTAAAGGCTGAGAATTTTCCAAAAATCCTAAGTCTACGTCTAACACACGTTGCTGGTTTAGTCTTTCATCGAATGAAAAGACACCAGAATATAAGTCTGGTGACTCTTATCCTGAATCCTAAGTAAGGATGAGTCAGCGCCTAACACGCATTGTCGGGTAGTCTATTCCCATGATAAAGATGAAGTCTATGTATTCCACATCGTAGCACTAAAAGAATTAATCCTTTTAGCATAACGTTATATGCAGAACAGACTTATACAATCTGTATGCTAGCCCGATTCAAACAGTGATCGGTAAAGGCACATCAAATCCGTTGATGGCTAAGGATTTGCCAAAAATCCTATAAGCACTGTGTCTACTGAGTTCACAATCAACAAAAAAACATGATGATGAAAGATGAGTATACTAAATCAAATACTGGGTTTTTTACTAATAGATCAAGTCAAAGTATATAATGATAAAGCTCATCGGTCTGAACGCAATCGGCGACCGAGAATGTGAAGTTCCAACCTAGAGAGCCTATCTGCATAACCCTGCTCAAGTTCAGCCTACAGATCAGCTCGGATAGAATCTTCAGAACTGCTTAAGATCTTCATGGCTTCACCTTTTAGCTTCATCAATCTCTCCTGTGTAGATCCTAGTCTCTCAATTATCTGTCCGCGAGAGCTCTCTAAACCAGCCAGCTCATCCGCAATGATAGCACCAAACTCCTCAGCGTACTTTAGGGCCTTCTTCAACCTGGTTACCTCCTCGCGGTTAGAGTCTAAAGAACCGAGTAACTCGGCTCTATCTATATCCTTCCTCGCAAGACTAGCCATCATCTGCGCGATGGAAGTCTCATGCAACTGAAGCTCACTACCAATAGAAGATCTGAGGTCACGCCAATGTGTCAGTCTATGCTCCAACTGAGAAGATACGAATGAAGAAGCCCCACTAGCCTTCAGCTCCTCTAACTCTCGGAATTCACACTCTAGAACAACAAAGTCAGCAGTGAGAGAATCAGCTAGCTCAGAATATCCCTCTCTCTAATCATCGTCATGTGTCGAGCAAGGGAACGCCTGAACTAATCGAAGAAATATCTCTGATGAAGAAGTTTCTCGATCATTCCGTCAAAAAAGTTGACGAAATAACCAAGATCCACTCGAAAAATGTTTCTGCTAGGATTAGGATCAGCTAAAAGGGATAGGACACACTCATACGGAGATAGTGGAGACCCTACAAGTAATGGCGCAGAAGGGTAAGAAACTCTAGAATACAGTGGGGAAATTCAGAGCAAATTATGAGCATACCAGTAGCAACAGAGGTCCCCTCGGTTTGAGATCCTATGATTGGCTCCGTCATTCTAATCTCAGCAGACTCAGGAATACTAGTAGGTGCGATCGTCGACGGTATATATCAACTCCTCTAGATAATTCTGTAATGCCCGTTAGGTTTGGAGAAGATACACCACTGCCAGGCAAACTAGGGATGCTAGGAATCATAGTCGTATCAGTCATGATGGCTGGTCCTATGATTACAATTCTTTATTAGTCAAATAGAGATTTGGATAAAAGAAAAGAATGACGATGAAGGGGATTACATGCATACCTGCAGATCCGTCACCGTCAGGCAAACTTGAGATGTTAGGAATCGTAGTCGTATCAGTCATGATGGCTGGTCCTATGATTATAATTCTTTATTAGTTAATAGAGATTTTAGCAAAAGAAACGAATGACGATGAAGGAGATTATATGCATACCTACAGATCCATCACCCTCAGCTAAACTAGGGATGCCAGAAATCATAGCCGTATCAGTCTCGATGGCTGGTCCTACGATTAGAATTCCCTATCGGTCAAATAGAGGTCTCGACAAATGAAGATAATTACAATGTCGAAAATTAGATGAATACCTGCAGATGAACCACCTTTGAAGGATGGTCCTGCAGCCTCTCTGGTGGCCTGTTCCGCCAATATCTCAACTAGCAATCTAGTGTCAGATCCCAAGAAACTCGGTGCTGAGACATACATGTGTTTTATGAATTCCCCAATACCCATATCATGAAAAGTCTCGTCCTCGACCGGCCTCTCTAGCGTGATACCTACATAAGAATTTAAGTGCAGGATATATACAAAAAGGAGGAAGAGAAAGGAACTCAGATTTACTTGCAATGGTGGTAGAAGGCTCTTCTGCCCCAATATTCGCACCCGCGTTCTTCAATTTGTCTAAAAGAGAATGAAGCGTGGAAGTGATTAAAGGGGGGAAATTTTCAAATTGCCTAACTCCTTTAACTACTGCTCGAATAGTGTATTACCGATGTTAGATATACCTGGGTATAGAATCCTCGGCTCAACGCTATTAGCCTGCGTGGCGTCTCTGTTTGCTTCAACATCCATAGGCTCATCATGAATGGCATCACACATTTTCTACACAAAGCTCGAGCTATCCAAATGGCTAGGATCAGAGAATACAGAGTCTTGTGGAAGTTCACCTATGTCATGGCTTCCTGAAACATGGAACATGATTAGATTCAGGGAATCCAAAAGAGCACTATTTTAAAAGTAGTTGAGATAGTAGAGCATTACACTCTTCTCCGCCAGTAGTACCTCGTGACTCTGCTCTGAGGGCACGCTGACCAATATGCGATTTATGAGTGGTCTTCTTCTGCTTTGGAAGACAAATCCCTACAGGACCAGCAGGTCGCTCATGTGTAGACTTAGTGCGCATCTCAACTTGTGCAGAAGCCTCGGTGCTGGGTCGTGATCTCTCATAACGAAAAATAAGAGGCTCATGCTCATCAACCATCCTACCTGGAGTGACAAGAATCATCTTGTTAGGGTAAGTAAATAAGACCTTTCATTCCGGTTTTTGAAAAGTCAGTCGAGATCTAGAAAGGGTATAGCATTGATGCCAGCGAGAAAATGCCAGATCCATTAATTCTGAAAAGAAAGAGTCTGACAGACCTTATCAGATTCTCCCCCATCGGTATCCATGTCTATAAATTCTTCCTCAGAAGTCTCATCCTCATCATCGATAGGAAGGAGCTCTATATCATCCTCCATCTTGTCTCTACTCGAACGGGAGGGTTTGGCTGGTTTCTTCCCCAGCTTCTTCGAAAGTCCAGTCTTACGAGCAGTCTTAATAGTAGTTTGAACCAAGTGCTCAGCCTCCAACTCTGAGAGGCTCTTCACATCTAGAAACTCGTTGACAGAAAGGAGCCACTTGCAGCTGAGGAAAGTAAGCAACGGTTTGCGTTTAGAAGAAGGAAGAGCGAAATAGGCTCCAGTATAGCCCATCATAGTCCAAATCCATGCTCGGACGTCGTCAATAAGGCCCCCCTCGATCCTCAAACCCCGGATCGGGTTCCTAATTTATAGTTGGTCATAACCAAACTGGCGAATGAAGCGGCACGGAAGATAAGGATCTATATGGCAATGACCCTTCACACGAAGGATGAGATACCTAACGCGGATGTTCACCAACCAACGGAAGCAACTAGCGTCAAGAGAAGTCCGACCGACCCTTAGTTTCTCCTCATCAATCAACACGTCATCATAGCGGCTCGAGAAGTGAGGGAAACACTTGAAGAACTCCCAGCTTTTACGAACTTAAAGCTCTCGCTGGATATCAATGAATGTTTTCCCAAACTACATGCTCCTTTCAAACAGCTACACAAAAGGAACGGAGGCATCAACAGTACTAGGCGCCGACATCAAATCAGGATGGTGAAGAACGAGCCACGCCATCAGGTATGTATACAGAAGCTCGACCTTAATAGAAAGAAGATCGGTTGACGGTTCAGAACCCACAAGTGCAAGACCATCGACCAAATACCTAAGCCCACAATGAATGCCGACAACCATTGCCGGAAGTAGAGAAAGCTCCTTCTCGTAAGCTAGCTGGACGACGGGGAAAAGGACCTCAATAGGCAAGACATCAGAGAACTGATATGGAACGACACACTTCTTCAACCAGAGGGAGAGATAGCCCGCCAGCAGAGTCCTGAGCCGAATGGACTTCTGAGCGTGACAAAGGAATGTTCGAAACTTGGTCCCCGGCGATAGTAAAGGAATGAGCTTAGGACCTCTCTATTAACTCATTGATTGCAGAAGGTGTCAAATGGACCAACTCACAAATAGTCTCGCCCGAACTGCTCTCCAAATGCTGGAATAAATAATTAGCGAACTGCTTCAAACTAATCTGTTTCTTCCTCTTTGCCAGAGGACTCACTTTGATTAAGGATGTATAATAATGACACGTAAGGTCCCAAAACGTGTCATACATACCGGGAGAATCTTTCTTTAGCCACTCTAACTGCAGGTTCGAGGGAAAGTACTCCTGATACAGATAGTCCCCCATCAGAAGACTAGAAACTTTGTGCATCTCGTGCAGAGCTAATCCTAACTCTCCACTGCAGGTCAAGAAAGTGTTACTATCAGGGATATATGTCTCCAATAACACTAGGAAATGGCGACTACTAACTAAAAATCCATACATGGTGGCTCGTATGGGCGCATACAACCCACTGCCTCTTAGATCACTCTCCCAACATCCCAAGACATAACTGGTCATACGAGTCCACCACCTTTTAGGTGGCGAATAGGTCCAACCAAAGCATCTGAACTCTATCGGAGGTAACTTCCTCCCAAGCATGGCCAAGCGATTCCTAACAGTAGGGGCGGATGCTGACACCTCATCTGGTGGCATAGTATCAAGGCCCTGAATCCCTGGTCGAAGATTGCGAATATAATTATAACCGTCAGAACCTCGTGTCTTATGATAGAAAATAAATCCACAATGAACTCGGTCACGGTCATCTGTAAGATTCTAGGACATCTGTCGCCGAGCAGACTTCATCACCAAATGAGTGAGAGAGTGCTGACAGGGAATAGAAGGGATGTATAGAAGGAGTCCTTCATCATTATTCAACCAGTGCTCATCATCAAGAATCAGCTTAGTCGGATCCTCGACATGGTCTCTAAATAAATAACCAGGCTTCTCTAAAGCCTGAGTGGAAATAGAGTCTTCAGTGAAGTTGGCATTGGTAATCAACTGGCGTAGTGAACGGTGGCCCCCGTCTCGTATCAAGTGACAGAACTCCTCAGAATGACTCTCTCTACTACAACCGCTAGTGGCATGAAGAGGAAGGCTATCCGCAGGGAATTCAACTATAGCAAAACAAACATGGAATCGGAAAACTATTCATGAATTATACAATGATTGAATTCATCTCATAGGCTAGCAAGATAGAATCATTCATTGAGTGATTGGTGAGATGATTTCGAGTTTCCTACACTAGAAGGACGGTATGCATCATCACGTAAGCAACGTGGTAATGTACTCCGGCCCACGTAGTGTAATACAACACAAAATCACCCCAATTTGCCGGAAGACGTGAATTGGCCAAGCAAAACATGTCTTTTTGAAACCTCGATCCCCATGAAGGAGGACGTCGGTTCTTCCCAAATGACCCATGAAGGGGTCAAACGAAGGCATGATAGAACCACAAATCATCCTGAAACCTCGATCCCCACGAAGGAGGATGTCGGTTCTTTCCTAATGACCCGCGAAGGGGTCAAACGAGGGCATGATAGAACCACAAATCATCCTGAAACCTCGATCCCCGTGAAGGAGAACGTCGGTTCTTCCTAAGTGACCCGTGAAGGGGTCAAGCGAGGGCATACGAGTCATCCCGAAACCTCAATCCCCGCGAAGGAGGACATCAGTTCTTCTCGGATGGTCCGCGAAGGGATCAAGCGAGGATACAGAAAATATAAAAGCTCACGCCCGTAAGAGAATGCTACGGGAGCCTCCCTCTCGCTATGCTGATAAGAGAATCGACTCCTATGGAATCACGGTCAGCACGGAGACATGGTTAACCTGCAACAAAAATCAACGGATCAGGTACAATCATAAATCCAAATACCCGAAATTTAAAAGGGAAATTATGAACTTTAACTAAAGTCTTATAAACAGGTAGGATTTTATAGTTGAAGTCTAATTAAACCTATAAGTTTTATGCATGCAAACAATGGGTTCGAATTGCATTTAAAACACTCATGATCAACTTTTGGGTGAAATACCCAAAATACCCCTCATGTTCAAAGTTAAATTTTAGCCACGAACACATTCGAATTTGGCCATGTTCGAGGAAAGAAAACCATTGTCCTCAATATCTCACAATTTTAGCCAATTTTACAAATAAACCCCTCCACAAAGTTTCTGCCAATTTTGTAAATAAACCCTTCCATAAGTTTCGGTCCAATTTACACGTACACCTCTCAAACTTTTGGTCATGGGTATATGGTCCAAACTCCACAAATTTCAGCCCTAAAATTTTAGCAACTTTGCAAACAAGTCCCCCAACCAATTTTGACCACTTTTGCAAATAAACCCCTCAACAATTAATGGTCTTTTTTGCATAAAACTCCCCTCAAAGTTGTGGCCAAATGGGTATACAATCCTTGTCCCAAAATTTCAATCCACTTTTGTATAAGAGCCCCTCAAAATTTAGCCCTATTTTACACAAAACCCCCCAAAATTTTGGCCTTGGCCTTTTTGCATAAAACCCCCCAAAATTTCGACCATTTTCAAAACCCATCACCAAGATTCAATCTTTTTCACAAAAGCTATAATTTTTGAATACAAATTCATGAGTTTTTTTGACTACATACCCACACTGAAAAAGTAAAGTTTCAATCTTCACATCCAAACCATGAACTTTTGGACCAAAATCAAGTGTGCAACTTAGAGGGGAAGAAAAGGAAACTTACCCATCTAAAGAACCCAAGTCTTGAATTTGAAGATTTCACAAACCCTAGCCTTGGAGAGAGAAAATTTTCAGCCAATGAAGAAGAGAAATCTGAAATCCTTGGAGGGGTTTAGGGTTTTAAAGGCAAGAGTTTGAATGGGCTAGGAGTTCTTTAAGAAAAAAAACATAATAATGGGTTATGAGGAGTCTTGATAAGAGGAAGAAGATGGAGGAATTATAGGGGGGAAAGAACTCTTTTGAAATTTGGGAGTTAAGAAGGAAATGAAAGTACAACCCCACAAAAAAAAGAGGGAGGGGGGGGGGTGCCTCGGCCATTGGGCCGAAACACCCTAGGGTGTCTCGGCCTTGGCTAAGACACCCAAGAGTGTCTTGGCCCAGGTCGAGCCCCCTGGGTATTTTAATAAGCCTATATCGTCTGATTTCGTCGGTGGTTGGTCAACGACGGGCGATTCAAAACCCTAGATTAACACCGGTCAACGTGTAACCCTAGGTCAATACCGGTCAACGCGTTGTGATGAAAAAGTCAACGCCAGGCGATTCGAAACCCTCGGCTAACGCCGGTCAACGCGTAAAACTAGGTCAATGCTAGTCAACTCGTTGCGATGAAAAAGTTAACGCCGGGCGATTTGAAAACCTAAGTTAATGCCGGTCAACGTGTAACCTTAGGTCAACACCAGTCAACGCGTTACGATGAAAAAGATCAACGTCGGGCGATTTAAAACCCTAGGTTAATATCGGTCAACACGTAACCCTAGGTCAACGCCAGTCAACTTGTTGCGATGAAAAAGTCAATGGCGGGCGATTCGAAACCCTAGATTAACATCGGTCAACGCGTTACCCTAGGTCAACGCCAGTCAACGCGTTGTGATGAAAAAGATGAACGCCAGGCGATTCAAAACCCTAGGTTAACGCGGGTTAACGCGTAACCTTAGGTCAATGCTAGTCAACGTGATACGATGAAAAAGTCAATGCCGGGTGATTCGAAACCCTAGGTTAACGTCGGTCAACGCGTTACCCTAGTTTAACGCCAGTCAACGCGTTACGATGAAAAAGATTAACACCGAGCGATTCGAAATCCTAGGTTAATGTCGGTCAACGCGTAACCCTAGGTTAACGCCAGTCAACGTGTTGTGATGAAAAAGTCAACGCTAGGCGATTCGAAACCCTAGGTTAACGCCGGTCAATGCATAACCCTAGGTCAACACCAGTCAACGCGTTACGATGAAAAGTCAACGTCGGGCGATTCGAAACCCTAGGTTAACGCCGGTCAACACGTAACCCTAGGTCAATGTTAGTCAACGCGTTGCGATTAAAAAGATCAATGTCAGGTGATTCGAAACCCTAGGTTAACGCTGGTCGATGCGTAACCCTAGGTCAACACCAGTCAACGTGTTGTGATAAAAAAGTCAACATCGGGCGATGTGAAACCCTAGGTTAACATCGGTCAACGCGTAACCCTAGGTCAATGCCAGTCAACGCGTTATGATAAAAAAGTCAACGCCGGGCGATTCGAAACCCTAGTTAACACCGGTTAACACGTAACCCTAGGTCAACATCAGTCAATGCATTATGATGATAAAGATTAACGTTGTAGGCATATAAAATTGCTTATAGGTCCTTTAGCTCAGCTCGGCACAAACCGACGAACCAACGAGGCGACGAGATCGACGAATCGCATCAAGCGACGGAATGCATCCATACACGTGCGGGATCAAGCCAAGGGTTCGAAGAGTCAACGAGTCATCCAACCAAAGGCATACTCGGACGAATAACGATCGAATCAAGATCGGTTTCGGACTCCAACTCAGAAGCGGATTTACTGCCAAATCAGGAATCCAATTTACTGCCAAATCAGATCATCAAATCAGAGACTAAGTTAATCAAATCACGGACAGAACCAAAGGCGGAAAACACCGAAAAACCACCACCTAGAGGGGCTCGGAATCAATAAAGACCGATGAACTGTTGTAAAAGACCGGATCTTTTGTAACCGATAAACTGTTGTAAAAGAGAACAATGGAATCAATAAAGAAAGCAACGGTTTTCCCCGCGAACAATCTGGCGACCACAGTGGGAGCCACCGATCTCGCTGCCGAGATCGGAGCGTCGCAGCCGCGGATCTTGATCCCAGTCGTGGAGGAGGTCGAATACGAGTTCGATCAGACCAAGTTCGAGGAATACCTTTCATCCTCGTCTAGATCAACCTCCCCCCGCAAGTCCAAGAAGTCCAAGTTCTCTTCCAACAGAAAGGTGCGTTGGTACGAAGAAGTTGAAGCTACCAACGACGACCTCATCTCGATTGACGCCAAAGTTGCGTCAGATGAGGCTCCACCAATCTCCAACCAGATCAAGCTGGTTCCAACCAATTCCTCCGTCACCAAAGGAGCGGTGACTCTCTCAAAGAGAGCCCGCCAAAGGCAACGCCAACGCTTGGCCAAACAATTCGCCAAAGCGATGGAGTCCACCGACGGAGTCCGCTACAACGCGGGTCTGAAGAACAAGAGAGGCAAACAGCCTCAACAACAGATGAACGGCACCTCTTCCAAGCCGCCAACAATGGAATGGATCCGTGTCAAACGGAATCGTTCGACGCTGGAAGAACGCATCCGCAAACGCCGCGCACTATCAGCGCAGGCACGGGCTCAAGCCGAAGAAGCCCGTAGAAAGTTGCAGAAAGAAGTGGCCAAGAAGCCGCCACCAACTCGCAAAGTTTGGAGGCCAAAGTCTGAAGCGGCAATTCAGGCTAAGGAGCAACCTTTGCAGCCTCCAACCAAAATTCAACCTCCGGCGAACCCAGCTAAGTCGCCGAGAATTCCCATAGCTACTCCGGGAGATCATGCAGAATCCTCCCGAAGAAGAAAGCCAGTCTTGGAGCGCCTCGGTCCAATTCCCGATGAGCGAAGCAAAGCTCCGATCCAAGAACGTTTGGGCCCACTAAGAAAACCCCGAACGAATCAACACGCTGGGGGTCACCGCTACCTCCAACATGACAAGGAGCTCAAGGCAACTGCGCGCGCTAATTTGCGCATTGAGGTCCAAGAGCCCGCTGAGAATTCACGCCCAAAAAGGCATGTCTCAAGGCGCGTGACTCTTGAAAGTCCAAGGAAGGCAATTCGCCCTCAGATGGAAACATTATCATCTGATAGTGATAATGTTATACCTGAGAAGTCGTGCCCACACACGATAGGTTACTCCGACTGTCAAAATGACGAGTTGTACTATCGTGCTGGGGGTACGAACAGAACCAGAAAGAGGAGTCCCCGAGAACAGGAAACTCAGTGCCCTTGTTCAAAGCTCATTCGGGCGGTACTGTCTCAATGCAACTGCATCAAGGTAGTCCCCGAGAGAATTTCAGTGTTCGAAAGGCTCGGCACCGAAACGCCAAAACCAAGGTATAGGCGTTTCCGGCAAAGAAGAACGGTGGTTAAAGACGGAGAATTTCCGAGGGTCACCGCCAACATGACCAGCAAAGAGACATCGACACAGATTGATCTCAAATCGTTTCTGGAAGCGTCCCGGCGTGTAACCCGTCTGCAGTCCGGAGCCATCGCACGAGGAACTTATGGTAGGGTTCGGACAAGATTGCCTTCGGAAGATGAAGAATCGGATTCCTGCTCTGCTGTCGCATCGGACAATACAGTGTCCAGCGAAGGACAACCCCGCGAGTCATTTATGATAAGCGCGGAAGAAATGGCCAAGATGCTTGAAGACGCTTTGGCTAAGCAGAAAGAAAGTTTCAAATTCGAGATGGAGATGGCCATGCAGCAGATGAGAGAGATGCATGAGCAGCAAATCCAGGCATTCAGGAACCAGCAAAGTGAATCGAACCGCCGTAACCCGATTGTTCAGGAAAAGGAGCACGCAGAAAGGGATGAAGCTCACAATGCCAATAACCCTCCCGTCAATGCAGGGGGTGGTAACGAGGATGCCAACGAAGATACAAGTGAAGACTTGAAGATCAAAGATCTCGAGAGCAAAATCAACACATTGATCTCCGCTCAAGAGGTGAAGAAGACGGGCATTCCTTGTTCATACCCACGAGAATGGGAATCAATCCCCTATCCGGCGAAGTTCAGTCTGATTAACTTTACGCCGTTTGATGGGAAGGGTTCCCCCACTCAGCATTTGATTTATTTCAAATCGCACTTGGGTATTATCTCCGGCAATGAGCCTCTGATGGTGCGGTCATTCGTTGGCACTCTTCGCGGAGCCGCCTTCGATTGGTACCGCCGCCTCAAGCCAGGAAACGTGAACAGCTGGGATGACATGGAGACCAAGTTCCTGGCCAACTTCTTCGACGACGACACCGAGATATCTATCGGATCATTGCTCGATGAGAAGCAGAAGGACGGGGAGTTAGTCGACACCTTCGTCAAAAGGTTCCGGAACAAGGCGATGAATTGCCGGGACCCGATCACAGAGGAATTCATCCTCCAAACTTGCCACAACAACCTTGCGTTGGACGTGTTGGAAGCAATGGGAACAGCACCGTCTGACACTTGGAAGGATCTGAAGGTCCGAGGGGAGCAGGCTGAGCGATTCCTTAGAAGGAAGAAGGCCGAGAGGAACCAACCGACGGTTAATCCGCTGGACTCAAATTTCGCCTCTCGTGGTAAGGGCAAAACACCTGCAGCTACTGGTGGTGCTAATCAAGCGTCACAACAGCAATCCCGAAGGCAGCAAAAGACTTCGGGTCCGAGACTCCAAAGAGAGTATTCCTTCAAGGACGAAGACGTTCCAGCCATCTTCGAATCCCTCCTTGAAGGTAACAAGATCAAGCTACCACCTATCACAAATCAGGAGGAAGCTGACAACACTACGGACCCAAAGTACTGTGCATACCACAGGAGGGTCGTTCATCCCACCAAGGATTGCTTTGCTCTCAAGAATAGCATTCAGACCTTGGTTGAAGCTGGCGTCATAACGCTGAGGTAAGCCAATTGAGAATGGCAGACTCCGATAAGTATAAGAGTATAAACTGCTTCTCAAAACTCCAAAGAGTATACGAGTATAAACTGTTTCTCAATCCTCCGACCGGTATAAGAGGTTAAACTACTCCCTGATACTCCAATAGGTATATGAGTCTAAACTGTTTCCCCACTTTTGACGGGAAGTTCCTGGAGAATATTAAGCTAATATTCTTAAGGATAACCCGGTTAGTTAACTGATAATAATGTCCGAACCAGTTCCGCAGAGGAAACTGGGGGTGGACGATTTATGTAATGGGAAGTTCCCAAAACCACAGCAATGTAATGAATAAGAACTCCCATTCTCACCATGTCTATGCACTCAACACTCTCTCTGTTAGAGTCTGGACGTAAAGTACCCACTTGGTCAAACCTTCTTACAGTTAGGACCACAGTCAAAATCCCCTCTCGATTCCCCCAATGAACGAGAGGTCCACAAATTGAGCGATCAAACCTTCCTACAGTTAGGATTGTCGTAAAGTACCCACTTGGTCAAACCTTCTTACAGTTAGGACCACAGTCAAAATCCCCTCTCGATTCCCCCAATGAACGAGAGGTCCACAAATTGAGCGATCAAACCTTCCTACAATTAGGATTGTCTCAAAACACCCACTTGGTCAAACCTTCTTACAGTTAGGACCACAGTCAAAATCCCCTCTCGATTTCTCCAATGAACGAGAGGTCCACAAATTGAGCGATCAAACCTTCCTACAGTTAGGATTGTCTCAAAACACCCACTTGGTCAAACCTTCTTACAGTTAGGACCACAGTCAAAATCCCCTCTCGATTCCTCCAATGAACGAGAGGTCCACTTTCAAATCGAGTGATCAAACCTTCCTACAGTTAGGGTCATCTCAAACTCCTGCTTGGTCAAACCTTCCTACAGTTAGGACCAAAACCGCAATTCACTCTCGATAAACGAGAAATTCATCTTTAGTTCGGTAATCAAACCTTCCGACAGTTAGGGTTATCCGAATCTTTTTGATTCTCGGAGTGGAGATCCCACTCTCAGTCTCACCTTTCCGGATTCTGGGGGTGGAGATCCCACCTCGAGTCTCCTTTCTAGTTGAAGAGAGAATATAAAATTCTTCTTTTTCATTTTCGGGAGATAGAATATAAATTCTTCCTCTCCCATTTCGGGTTCGTCTTTGCCCCAAGAGAAGACACCACCTTTTTCAAAACCCAAAATTTGTGCCTCACAGGTATGGAAGTTTATCCCGAATGCTAAGCAGGGATAAGTCTGCGCCTAACACGCGCTGCTGGTTTAGTCTTTTTTCCGCACAAAAAGACACCAGAGTCCGATTCTGGGGTATTTTATCCTGAAACCTAAGCAAGGATAAGTCTGCGCTTAACATGCGCTACCGGTTAGTTCTTAACCGTTAAAAAAAACGCCCGTCCATATATTCAACATTGTGGCAGGTTGTTATTAATAACACCAAAATCCATGCCTCACACGCCGTCCATATATTCAACATTGTGGCAGGTTGTTATTAATAACACCAAAATCCATGCCTCACACGCATGGAGAATTTCATCCTGAATCCTAAGAAAGGATATGTCGACACCTAACATGTGTCGCCGGTTTAGTCTTTTTCCGTACAAAAAGACACCAGGGTTCGATTCTGGGGTATTCTATCCTGAAACCTAAGCAAGGATAAGTCTGTGCCTAACCCGCGCTGCCAGTTAGTTCTTAACCGTTGAAAAGAACATCCGTCCACATATTCAACATTGTGGCAGGTTGTTATTAATAACACCAAAATCCATGCCTTACACGCATGGGGAATTTCATCCTGAATCCTAAGAAAGGATATGCCGACGCCTAACACGCGTCGCCGGTTTAGTCTTTTACCGATTGAAAAAGACACCAGAGTTCGATTCTGGGGTATCTCATCCCGAAGCCTAAGTAGGGATAAGTCAACGTCTAATACACGTTGCCGGGTAGCCTATTCCCGTAACAATGGCGAAGCCTATGTATTCAACATCATAGCACAAAGTCTCAGAGAATTCACTCTCTTAGCACAACGTTACATGCGGAACGGATTTAGACAATCCGCATGCTAGCCCGACTCAAACGGTAGTCGGTAAAGGCTAATCAAACCCGTTGATCCCGTAAGAAAGACGAAGTCTACGTATTCAATATCGTAGCACTAAAAGGGTTAACTCTTTTAGCTTAACGTCACATGCGGAACGGACTTGAACAATCCGTATGCTAGCCCGACTCAAACGGTAGTCGGTAAAGGCTAATCAAACCCGTTGAAGGCTGGGGGTTAGCCAAAAACCCCAAAGTCGACGCCTAACACGCGTCGCCGGGTAGTCTATTCCCGTGAGAAAGACGAAGTCTACGTATTCAATATCGTAGCACTAAAAGGGTTAACTCTTTTAGCTTAACGTCACATGCGGAACGGACTTGAACAATCCGCATGCTAGCCCGACTCAAACGGTAGTCGGTAAAGGCGCATCAAACCCGTTGATGGCTGAGGATTTGCCAAAAATCCTATAAATACGAAAGTCACTGACGCATCAGCTCCATTAGTTGGTCTCGTGACTTGAGCATCCAACGACGTTCGAAACCCTAAGGTCAACGCCGGACAACGCGTAACCCTAGGTCAACGCCAGTCAACGCGTTGCAATCAAACAGTCAACGTACGACGTCCAAAACCCTAAGGTCAACGCCGGACAACGCGTAACCCTAGGTCAACGCCAGTCAACGCGTTGCGAGCAAAAATTCAACGTACGACGTTCAAAACCCTAAGGTCAACGCCGGACAACGCGTAACCCTAGGTCAACGCCTATCAATGCGTTGCAATGAAAGAATCAATACTCCGAAAAGTATACGAGTATAAACTGCTTCTTAATACTCCGAAAAGTATACGAGTATAAACTGCTTCTTAAATACTCCGAAAAGTATACGAGTATAAACTGCTTCTTAATACTCCGAAAAGTATACGAGTATAAACTGCTTCTTAATACTCCGAAAAGTATACGAGTATAAACTGCTTCTTAATACTCCGAAAAGTATACGAGTATAAACTGCTTCTTAATACTCCGAAAAGTATACGAGTATAAACTGCTTCTTAATACTCCGAAAAGTATACGAGTATAAACTGCTTCTTAATACTCCGAAAAGTATACGAGTATAAACTGCTTCTTAATACTCCGAAAAGTATACGAGTATAAACTGCTTCTTAATACTCCGAAAAGTATACGAGTATAAACTGCTTCTTAATACTCCGAAAAGTATACGAGTATAAACTGCTTCTTAATACTCCGAAAAGTATACGAGTATAAACTGCTTCTTAATACTCCGAAAAGTATACGAGTATAAACTGCTTCTTAATACTCCGAAAAGTATACGAGTATAAACTGCTTCTTAATACTCCGAAAAGTATACGAGTATAAACTGCTTCTTAATACTCCGAAAAGTATACGAGTATAAACTGCTTCTTAATACTCCGAAAAGTATACGAGTATAAACTGCTTCTTAATACTCCGAAAAGTATACGAGTATAAACTGCTTCTTAATACTCCGAAAAGTATACGAGTATAAACTGCTTCTTAATACTCCGAAAAGTATACGAGTATAAACTAGATCCAACCAAGATTCAAACTTTAGGACTTCGAGGACTTGCTCATCCAGATCTGGTGCTCGGCGACCGTCAACGCCAAATAAGGCAGGTATTCGAGAGGACCAGATCTCAGATCTACGCGTACGAACTCCGGATCTAAGCTTGGTCTTAGATCCCGAGACTTGAGCGATGCTTTCCTTGGTGAATCAATCCCTCCCGGCTATTATTTCCTTCGTGGAATAATACCCGTCGTACTGCGTAGATCCGACCGGATCTAGATCGCGCGGTGGTCCACGGCAAACAACCCCGGCGCAGGCAAAGAACCCACAAAGCGAGCGACCGCAAAACAGGAGCTCGTGATTCGTTCGACAAACAAGAGAAAAAGTTGTAATCTTTCTTTTATTTTATTTTGATTTTCATTGTAACCGGATCTTATAAAAAGACCGTATCTTTGTAACCGATAAACTGTTAACAAAGTAATCAATGGAATCAATAAAGAAAGCAACGGTTTTTCCCGCGAACAAACGTCATGCGATTCGAAACCCTAGGTTATCGCCGGTCAACATGTAACCCTAGGTTAATGCCAGTCAACACGTTGCGATGAAAAAGTCAACGCCAGGCGATTCGAAACCCTTGGTTAACACCGGTCAATGTGTAACCCTAGGTCAATGCCAGTCAACGCGTTATGATAAAAGTCAACGTCGGGTGATCCAAAACCCTAGGTTAACGCTGGTCAACGCATAACCCTAGGTCAACGTCAGTCAACACGTTGCAATGTAAAGTCAACATCATGCGGTCTGAAATCCTAGTTCAATACCAGTCAACACGTAACCCTAGGTCAATACCAGTCAATACATTGTAATGAAAAGTTAACGTCAGGCGGTCCAAAACCCTAGGTCAATGCCAGTCAATGCGTTACGATGAAAGTCAACACAAGTCAATATATTATGATGGAGATGGTCAGTTCAAAGTCAACTCGACGATACGAGCCAAAATCAATTTACCAGTTTTGATTTAAGATTTCGACGATGGTCAGACGATAAACACAGCGCCGGAAGAACTTCAGCTATTCGTTAAAATATCGAATTGATTGAAAATTGAAGGAGTCAAGAATCAAAGCTAACTACAGGTCCTTTTACACCAACTGAAGGTTTGACTGATCATATGTGACGCCCCTGGGTTCACACAAGGCTGCAGTCCAAGGTGAAACCAAGAATGTCAAACCTGTCATGCACCACACTGTGCAATAACATGTTTCACCATCATAATTAACATCTATCTAGTAGAGTCAACAATAGGTGTAGGTACAAAAGCAAGTAAAAGATAATACAAGAAATACTGATGAACTGATAATAATCACATTAATATCTCATCATCCAACATACAGAAGTACATGGTCAAGGTCTGAGTAGATAAACTGGAATACTCAACAAGTCTCAAATACAAACATCTGACGAAAAGGAAATAAGGCACACAACCTTTACAACTTCTAGAACATGACTCTCAAATGTCTAAGCAAAAATCTACTATGGAACTCCCAAAAGAAAATATATAACTAAATAGACGGCGGAGGCTAAAATACATCCCCATCAACCTGCGACTCTCCGGGATCCTGGCTCGTTACCTAAAAGGGGGAGGGACAACGAGCATCAAAGCGCTAGCGAGTAACATCACAACCAACCCCAAGGGAACAGGGCTCGTTGTATAAGAAAATACAGATAATACATAATAGATCTAAAATCATTGATCTTACTAAAAAGGGTTTTAGTATTTAGAATTTTACAACACGAGAATAGGTACATCGAGCGAACTAATCCAAACAAGGAAACCCTCATGTATATACCTTACATCTCAAATTGTAAACCCCTAAATACCAAAGCCAAGGTTCTAGTATAGTAACAATAATAAAAGAAATACGACAAATACCAGAGCATAAATACAGTGTTGTGACATAGCCAACATGTGTATCATGTTATTCCTTACATGAATATCATGTCAAAATCTACATAAGTGTCATATTGTAAACTCCTGTGAGAAAATCATATTCAGGGTCAAGAAAAATATGTTCGATATAGGAACCATATACTGTGGTTTCCAAACTCTTGGAATAAGTGGCAAATGTCCAACACGAGGACTAAAATGGATTATAGTCCTACACGAGGACTGAAATGTCCTATACCACAACTCACAAACCCGACCCGAAACCCGTTTGAACCCAAACCTGAGAAAACACTTTGACCGCTGTGCGGTCGACCGATGCGGTCGACCGCCGCGGTCGACCGCACAACAGGAAGAGTGTTCCTGTTGTCTGTTGGACTATTCATCTGATTTCTCTCACTTATAAATACCTGTTGGGTTCCTAAACACAGATAAATATATACATCTTATATATATATATGATTATTCATCACAAAAGAAAAATTTATTACTATTAATTCACACATTTTCATTATAAAAATTCAGGGTTTTACATCATATCCAAAGCATTTCAGGCTCATCTATAAAAGAAACGAGACTGAAATACTTTAGAGGGGGTATCTGTAGGCGTCAAAAATTACCTATAGATCCCCACACGTGGCTCGAAATAGAAAGGAGACAATGAAAGTCGCTATTCGAGTTATAAAAGCTCATTTAACGATGATGAATGTATGAAGTGAGTCGACGGACAATGCGAAGCAATGGAATTTCGGAATAATCGAAACACGAATGAATCGGGAGCTGTGTCATTTACAAAAGATGAAGCACCCCTCATGTCCTATTTACTCCACACATGATTTAGTCATGAGATCCTGTAGATATCCTCGTCATCTTTCTGACACATTCTGGATCGTGTGATTCTGAGTTCGGATGATAAAAATACGGCAAAAACGGACGAAGCGCGCGAGACCAAGCCCTGAGCCAAACTGAGACACTGTAGCAGTAAAAATTGCCTAAGAGGATTGACAACACGTTGCAAACTCAATCCTCATCCCCGATGTGGTTGACGACTCATTGCAGACTCAATGGTGGTCCATGACATGGTGGACGACTCATTGCAGACTCAATGGTGGTCCATAACTTGGTTGCAGACTCATTGTAGACTCAATCGTAATCCCGTTGCCGACCCAATCGTCATCCTCGATGTGGTTGACGACTCATTGCAGACTCAATAGGCATCTTCGGTCGACATCTCCCTGGCTCCCTATCACAAGTCAGGGCCCACTTGGATCATCTCTCGCATAGGCTAAGGGGAGGCATGTGGAACTGAGGGATCAACCATGCCCTATGCACAAGCATCAATGCCTATAAGTTTAGGCGGCTGGCGGCCCCCAAGCGGTCACGTCCTACAAGAGCTCGCTTGAAAGCTATTGAGTTCGCCCACCTGGCCACTTGCCTATGAGAATAGGCCCACATATTCTACATCCTAGGCTATGATGAGGTGCAGCATGGCCCTCTCTTCAGTGGTCACATCCCACGCCTAGTCATGGAGTTTGCCTACAAATGCTCTCGCCGGATCCTTTGCCTGTGAGAGTAAGCCCGCCTACTCACACTTAGGCTATAATCAAGCATGGTCTCCGCCTCATAGTAGTCAAATCCCACGAATTAAGAAAAGGCCCACGCCTTGCTTGGTCTATAAGAAGGTCCCTTTGGCCAACGTTAAAATGGTTCGGCCTCAGTTGTTCGGTGAAGGTTGGAGGCTAGTTGGCTGGTTGAGAGGCAAAGGCTCAGAGTTCATCGGGTTCAGAAATTGGAAATTCGGAGATTTCCCAGCTGCTCACTCGTTCGAGGCCTTCTCTGTTAGACCCTCTTTCTAGACACTAGGGCCTTGATATCCAAACTCCTGAACTCGATCATAACCAAAGCTTCTACAAACATTGAAGCTTCAAACCGCAACGTCGATCATATCGTCCAAGGTAGCAAGCTCGACGCAAGCATTCGAGGGAGGCATCCTACCGCTACCGAAAGAACCTTCATTAAACAAGAAGGGCCGACCCTTCGCTTCTGTTATATTCTTTCTGAATGTCTTAAAAGGATTTGTAATAACACATTTAAATTAATACAAATCTCACATTGAGAAACCAAGAATTTCATACCAAACAGACACCAATTGGTGTCTCGGCCAAACCGAGACACCCATGAGTGTCTTGGCTTGGCCGAGACACTCTCGAGACATCCGCGAGTTTCTACATCCCGAAAAAGCTGATTTTTGACTGTTTTGGTGGTTTTTTCGACCGTTAACCACCTGGATTTGCTCCAACTGATAAAATATCATCCATTAACGTGGTTAAGTGGTTATAATTGAGGATAAGAGGAAATCGACCGTTCTTATCTAAAAACAGGGGTCCTGAAGCCTATAAATACAGCTCGAGGGCCTTCATTTTTTTAGATCTGGAATTTTCGAGCGTTAGCGAAGCCCTACCAAACTGAAGATTGAAGGAGCACGAATTTTAGAAGAGAGGAGGAGATCGATCGAGTTCTTCGGCGCATGATAGAAGAGTTCGTCAGATCTGCAGTTCCTATGTTCTTCCCTTAAGATTATACCGTTATAGTAATCTTAAGAAGAGTAATTATCTCACCGTTGCTGAGATAATTGCTTTAGCTTCTTGATTCCTTCGTGGATCGACGAAGACTCAGATCTAATCTAATCATCAGGTGGTCTACAGATATTGACGTCCCCGTCACCGGCCAAGAACCCACGCAAGCAAGAGTCAATAAACAAATCTTGTGTTTATTTTCGAGAGAGTTGTATTTTTATTATTATTATTTGAATTTGTTGTAATCGTCTAAAGTTATAATGAAATCAATCACGAAGGCGGCTGTTGAAGGAAACAATTATCAAAGGCAATCTTTACTTTAAGGAAGTTAACAAAGAAAATAGAAGTGAAATTGAAGGTTAAAATGAAATATATGCATAATTAGAACTTGAAAATTTACAAGTTGAGCACCTACTTTTGGTGGTTAGGCACATGCACTCAGTCACACGCCATGTCAGATAAGTACCATATTATTGTCTTGAACTAGTTGCTGCTTGATCTAACGTGTATGCCTACTAGAGTGAGAGCATGTGCTCACCTGAATGAGCATGTGCACTCGAACTAACAGATTGTAATTTTTCAATAATTTATAAAATTCTACTATCACATACTGCAATCAGACCTTATTATAAGAATTATCTATTTCTTAGATTAATAGTTGAAATTATTTACAATTAGTTTGAACTCATTTCATCAAGAATCCAAAGAGAAATACCAACATTTCGGTATCATTCAAAAGTACAAACTTTTATAAAAAAAATTAACTAGATCTGAGGAAACCAATAAGTCAAAACATAAAATTAATAACTAAACATGATTAAAATATATGCCCTAAGCATTTAATCTAAAAAAAGGTAGAGATACTTGACGCAAGAGTTATCAATTGTAAAACCCCATCTTTTCTCCATGTATTGAGCACAACTCACAACTTAGATCTACAATGAATGAATCTATATCAGGACCTAAGATATGAGATTTAAAAGGAAAGGAATTGAGCAAAAAACTGTATTTATCTTAAGGGAATTCATGGCTTGTGTTGATCTTTGCTGAGATATGTATTCTCTTAATCATCTCCTTCTTCAAAATGCCCTATCCCCAAGCTCTCACTTCACACCTTTCACTCTCTAGGATTTTCTCTTAATTTTTGGCTACCTAAAACTCAATTAGGATTTTGGAAGAAAAAACTCCTTCCTATATATAGCACAAAACTCATATACTAAACTTCTTAGTATTCACAACAACGCAATTCACTCTTTTTTTCCACTTAAAAACCTAATCTAAGCTCTCTAACCCTCGGGTTGACTTGGTTGACTTCCTAACTGAAGTCTGAACTCATGGGAAAAGGTTGATCTAGTCTAGATAGTGGGTTGTTGGTTTTGGGACTTGATGTGGGTAATGATATCGCTATTCATATAAACATGGGATACAAGATAAGTGGTCGTAGGTTTATTCAAGCCATAGCTAGATCTTTTCAACTTGCATAGCTTATGTTCATGTCTTTTGGTAATAAATCCAATAGGTTAAACCATATATATCTCTTCTTCCAGTTCTCCATAGACAAAAGCTGTCTTTACATCTATCTGGACTAGTTCAAGATCCATCTTTGCTACAAGAGCTAATATCATGCAAATAGAGTCAATTTCCACTATTGGAGAAAATGTCTCTCCATAGTCCTGCCCATTCTTTTGTATGTACCCCTCCACCACCAAACGTATCTTACACTATTCGATTATGCTATCTTCCTTTTGCCTAACCTTAAAAACCCACTTATTTTCAATGGTCTTGCATCCGTCTTGATCCACCAAGTCCCAGACTTAGTTTTTCCTCACTCATTAGCTCAAGCTCCACATCTATCACTGTCTTCCACTATTTTACTACAAACCGAGAAATAGCATCCTCAAATGATTAGGTTCTACAATATCATGTAGCTACCGTGAATGTTTCTTAATCAATCTAAAAATGTAACCTGGGTACTAGTTCACGCAATGATCTCTAAGGATGAGATTCTCTAGATGGATCCAACTCATCTATAGGTATCTTGCTCCCACTGTATCTAGCTAGTAAAGGAACTTCTTCCATTTCCATCGCTGGCTCTGTGATAGTCTCCTTTGCCTCATTCAAGCTTGGGTTCTACAATATCATGAAGCTACCATGAATGTTTCTTAACCAATCTAAAAATGTCGCCTGGGTACTAGCTCACGCGATGATCTCTGAGGATGAGATTCTATAGATGGATCCAAGTCATCTATAGGTTTCTTGCTCCTACTATCTCCAGCTAGTAGAGCAACTTGATCCACTTCCATCACTGGCTCTGTGATAGTCTCCTTGGTCTCATGCAAGCCCAAACCCTAACCTATCTCTCCTTTGTGTGAGAAATCCTCCTCGAGGATCTTAACATCCCACGACTCCAGATTAGTCACAGTTTCATCATCCTACTTACCTATAAACATATATCCATTAGAGTGTTCGGAATATCATATGAAATACACCTTTTCCATCTAGGGTCCAACTTCCATACAAATGAGAAGTGATGTGTATGTAAGTAGAACACCCCCATGACATAAGTGCTCCAACGCTAGATTTTCATCTATCCATAACTCATTGGATAATGACTGCACTAATTTTGAAGGTAAATGGTTTAGGATGCATGTCATGAAATTACGGGGGGGGGGGGGGGTAAATAGGGTATTTGCTAATCTAATCCGATATTAATGCCAAATTAAAACTTTACAAAAAATATCCAAACAATATAATACAATGAGTTATGTGCAAGGATATGTAATTAAACAAAGAGTGATATAAACGTGAGATAATATAAACAATAAGCATAATAGGTGTTATAAGATGAACACAAGAGAAAATACGCCAATAACAAATACAAACACAAACAAATAATCACGGAGTTCGATCACAATCAACCTACATCTTCGCTCCTCACCCTCGAGGAGAATCTCCAATATCAATCACAAAAACTACACAATCGGTTTTCAACGCTCACCGATAAATGTTAATAACTCACACAATTATCAATACACAACACACCCTCTAAGTGTTGGCCTAGCCCGTGTCACCTTCCTTAAGTGCTCGGAATTACGACCTCTCCCTAGGATTTACAACCGACGCTATTCCTCTTAGAATTGACCCCATCTCTCACCAACCACTTCTCTCGGTGTCCTTGTGTATTACAATGTGTTCTCAACAATGAAGTGCAAATACAAAGGGTTTGTTCTCTAATACATTGTGAGAATGAAATTAAGCTCACTCTCAATATTATAACCCCACAACATAGTAATATACTATATGTGAAAATACTTAAGCTCAAAGGTTGTGTGTGTAACCAATGAGTATAAATAAAATCAAACTCAAATTAATCTAGCAAGTAAAAAAATATAACAATTAAAATTATAAAAAAGCTAGATAATAAGTTTAAGAAAACATCTCTAAACAAAGAGGGTTGAAGAATTGAGATTGAACTCCCTCAAGGATGAAACTTGAAATCCTCCTCTTTGTGAAACTTTCTTCACAAAAACAAACACTTGATTTTTTTTTAAACCCTTAAACAAAACTTGTTTTAAACTTCTCTTGGATAGTTCTTAGTGTTAAGGACTGAGGGGTATATGTAGGCTCTTAAACAAACCCTTAAAATCCTAGAAAAAAAAATCATAAAACAACAAAATTTAAAAAACTAGCCATTATTGCAACGGTCACAATGTCGGTCGACCGGTGGTCAATGGTCGATTGACTGAAGGGTCTCAATTGGTCAATCGATACAAGTATGTCAGTTGACTAAAAAAGCCTGAGAAAAAATGTTGAAAAAACTATCTTTGGCCGATCGACCAAAAACAGATACATACTCAGATACTAAAATTATTTTGAAAATCTGACTTTGTAAATTCAATTTAAAATAACAAATAAACTCTAAATTTAGTAAAATTTTGGAGAATGTTTACAAACATGAAAAAAAATGTTAAAGAAGGAAAATTTGAAATATCATTTCCCATTTGTAAAACTCACCATTTTACAAAAGTTTTAAAAATACGAGTTCGTTTAAAACACTTGATTTTGACAAAATAATCTCAAACAATGTTGAAACTTCTTTTAAATGTATTAATAGACTTGAAGAAAGATATAAAATAGTGTAAATAATTCTTTAATCCATAAACACATTATTTTCCAGATAAAGAAAAAATTGGAACAATTCACTATATTAATGGTGGCTGGCAACATTGGAAACCAAAAATACAACACGTGGAATAATTCACTACATTAATGGTGGCTGGCAACATTAATGCTTCGCTATTGAGTTCTCCATTTCCCCATTTCTCTCTCTAACTCACTTACTGCTCTCTGTAACTCACTTCCATCTTCTATCAAGCTTTGATCTTCCATCTTCGCATGAAGAACACAGCAACAATTCATTAAAAATCATCCTAACCATCCAAGCTTTCACTGGAGTGAATCTGGATTCACTCCAGTGAATCTGGATTCACTCCATTGAATCTGGGTTCACTCCATTGAATCTGGATTATATTAAAGCTCGATTCAATAGAGTGAATCCAGATTCACTGAATTGAATCCAGATTCAGTGGACTGAAACTCGTTATCAAACAATAGCAAATCTGTAAAAATAAAAAACAAAAAGAATAAGAAACTTATGGTAAAAAACAAGCTATAAAATTTTAAATCATTATAAGATTTCACATTTTACAGCAAAAAAGTTATGATTTTTATGGTAAAAAACAAACACCTCACATAACTGAATCTGGATTCACTGCAGTGAATCTAGATTCACTCATACGTTTATTTCTTCAAAATTACAGCACATGCATTTATTTCTTCAACAATTCATTAAAAACCATCCTAACCATCCAAGCTTTCGCTGGAGTGAATCTGGATTCACTCCAGTGAATCTGGATTCACTCCATTGAATATGGATTATATTGAAGAATAAGAAATTCACTCCAGTGAATCTGGATTCACTCCAGTGAATCTGGATTCACTCCAGTGAATCTGGATTCACTCCAGTGAATCTGGATTATATTGAAGAATAAGAAACTTATGGTAGAAAACAAGCTATAAAATTTTAAACCATGAAAAGATTTCATATTTTACAGCAAAAAATTACGATTTTTATGGTAAAAAACAAACACCTCACATACTGAATCTGGATTCACTGCTGTGAATCGAGATTCACTGCAGTGAATCTAGATTCACTTATGCGTGTCCTCGTTTTTCAACTGGTTTCTTCAAAAAACAAAAAACTTTTCAGACTAAAAGGTGAAATATTTCACCTTTTACAACAAAAAGCTACGACCTTTAAGGTTAAACTAAAACTTTTAGACGAAAAATCAAACAAATTTTATAAACTTACCATTAAAGCGTCAAAATAATTTAACAGCCCACTGAATCATGAAGACGAAGTTTGAAGAAGACCGTGAAGACGAAGCGTCAAAATAATTTCATAAACCATGAGGACGAAGGTTGAAGAAGAGAGAGTTGCTGTGATTTTGGAGAGAGAGAGAGTTGCATGGGGAAATAGAGAACTCAACAGATAAGCATTAAATATATATATATATATTTGTTTCATATTTATACGGTTAAACTTGAAAGCGATAAACCGAAAACATGTATGTGTGTAATTTTTGAGCTTATAAGCATAACATATAAAGTAAACTCCTAAACTACAAACAATATACCCAAGACAAATGATCTTCATTTGAGCTCGATCTTGGTAGTGGGATGAAGCGCGATCTCGTATTTGACTTGAATTGCGACAGCTTCACTCTAATTTTCTTCCATCCTCCAATGGATATGATCATGTAGGCGCAAGTCCAACTAACCTCAGACAAGGATCTTTGTGTAGGATTCCTAACAAGTAAATATAAACACTCGACAAACGATGTTAGGAATTATTTGTTAATCATTAAAACTAGATTAGATAGTAGGCTCATAAATATAAGACCTAACATGTCTTTGTCAATTGTTTTTGAAATGGGTAGATTAGCCTATGCCATCATACCCCAAGCCATATTAGTTGCCTAACTATTCCCTTCTCATCACATAGTTTCTTAAACTAGATGGATATTTACTCTCTACCATAACTAGTGCATAAAGCCTTAATACTTTTACCTAATTAAAGCAATCACATGCCCTAGATTAGTGATAAATCACATGCCTTAGATCGGTGAGAAATCAAATATACATGACAGTAACTAGAGTAGTCATCTATAAAAGTGGGGGGAATTGGTGCTCTATGACATGCCTTCACATTCATAGGCCCAGAAATATTAGAATATACTAATTGCAATGGAGCGGTTGCTCACTTTTCTTTGTCAGTTGGCTTCCTAATTGCTTTACATATGAGAAAATGTTCATAGGTGGATAGATCTATCTTGGCGAGTGTACCAAGGAGGACGTGAAGTTGAGCCCACTCATCTTATCATGCCTGATGTGACCATGTCTTCTATGACGTAAATCAAATTCAATCACATAATTTGAAAGTACCCTAATACCGCTAGGAAGGAACCCTAGAGGGGGGTGAATAGGGTTTATGCTAATCTAATTATATATTAATGCCGATTAAAATTAATTAACAAATATCCTAGCAAGTATGATATATGACAAGATATATATGCAAGGATATACAACTAATACAAGGGTGAAACAAACAAAATAAGATAGTGGGAATATAAACAATGTGCAATTGACAAATGCAATATAAATATGAAAATAAGTGCGCCAATGCAAACACAAACAAAGAGATATGTTTACGAGGTTCGGTCCGCCTGACCTACGTCCCCGCTCCTCACCTCGAGGAGATCTCCACTATCATACCGAGTTTTCTACGCTTACCCGAAAAATGTTTACACCTCACAATACGGTTTTCTAGCTAACCAAAAACTTTACAATCCACACAATGTAACTACACTAACTACCACCTCAAGTGTTGGTCTCTAGCCCGTGTCTCCCTCAAGTGTTAGGAATTATAACCTCTCTCTAGGCATTAACACCTACCCCACTCCTCTTGGGACAACCCCGTCTCTCACCACACACTCCTCTTGGTGTACTAGTATAATACAAAGTGTTCCTCACAATTAGGCTCACAATACAACAAATTTGTTCTCTACAATAGATGAGAACTCAATGTAGGCTCACTCTCTAAGTCACACAATCCCACAACCTAATTATACAATGTATGCAAATACAATAAGCTCAATGGTTGTGTGTGTACAAAGAGATAAATAAAATCAACTAAACTCAATATAAACACTAGCTTAATAAAATGATAATCAAACAATAAAATGTAAGGCTAGATTGAGTTTAGAAAACTTCTCTAATAAATGACAAGAGTGAGAGAGAGAGATGATTTGAAGCAAGCACCAAAGGATGATCTCTTCTTCCTCTTGTGAAATTATCTTCACAAAACCGAAACTTTGAAACAAGGCTTTAAACACCTTTAAACAAACTTAAACCCTTGATTAAAACTTGTTAAACCTTTTTTTCTTGTTAGGTGGGAGAGGTAAATGCAATGGGGTATTTATAACAACCCAAGACATCAGCCAAAACCCCAAGGAAATGACCAAAAACCCATACAAAAACAGATCTGGAAAATAGCCGTTACTGTTCAACGGTCATATTAATAAGTCGACTTGCATTCGACTTAGTATAAGTCGACTTGAAAATTCACATGAGTCGACTTTCCAGATAAAAATAACACATAAAAATCAGCACATAAGTCGACTTGGAAAATGACATAAGTCGACTTGGTCTAAGTCGACTTAACAGTTCGAATAAGTCGACTTGGCAGAGAGTTTTTGCACATTCCAGAGCATTTCATAAGTCGACTTGTCAACTCTGATAAGTCGACTTATAAACGTGCACAGGCACTGTACATGCTGAAAATCTGATTTTAAAAGTGCCTTTAAAAATAATAAATAAATTCCAAAAATTATAAAACTTTGGGAAATCATTGTAAACATGTAAATGAACATGTTACAAATTTTTTTTTGCAAAATTGCACTTCCCAAAAGTGAAAACTCATTATTTTTCAAATATGTCCAAAAACATGAAAAGTAAACATACATGTTTTTTGACATTTGACATAAACCATGTTTTGAAACTTTGTAAAATGAATTTATAGACTTGATAAAAAGTATAAACTATAGTTGTTAAGTCTATAAACCATATAAACCAAAAACACAATATTTTTCCAAAAGCAATAGAATATGAAACATATAAAAGTATATATGAAGATATATATTATTTCATATCCATATAGCTAAACCAAAACGTATATGTATATATATAACTATATATATATACAAAAAAACAAAACGTGTATGTGTGTATATAATTGAGCTTAAAGTACTAACACACATAATATAAAACCTAAACTAAAAACATTATAAACTATATACCAAGCCTGATGATCTTCAACGAAGCTCTATCTTGGTACACTTGCGGATGAAGCTTGACTTGGATCTTTAACATGAATTGCAAGGCTGCAACCACTACTCCGCCAACCTCCATTGGATATGATCGTGAATGCGCAATTCCATCCATCCTCCAACACATTGTTTGTCTAGAATACCTAATAAGAAACATAAACACTAGACAAACAATATTAGGAATTGTTTGTAATCATCAAAACAAGATTAGAAGATATAGGCTCATAACATGAGACCTAACAATCTCCCCCTTTTTGATGATGACAAACAATCTACACAAAGAGTATATAAGATATACAATAAAACATAATACTCTTAAAATATACTCACAATCCACTTGTTTCTCCCCCTTTGGCAACATCAAAATGGGAAACATAAAAGAATAAGAGAGCGAAAGCTCCCCCTATCATAAAGCATAGGTGAGTATAAACAAGAATATGGGGAATGCTCCCCCTATCAAAAAGCCATAAAGAATTTATGTAATAAGGATCATGGCAAACATGTGAGCAAGCATAAATGAAAGTGTGCTAAACACCACTCACATACAAGACCAAGTGAACACTCATATGTGTATCATTAATACAAAGTGTCACAAGAGTCTAAAACAAAAAAAATTAAAAGAAAATCAAACATCAAATGATAAAAAAAATTATAAATTTTCTACCATAAACCATTATTTGGATATAAACAAAAGTAGATCATGAAAAAAAAATTAAAATCATGAACCTCATGAAGGTTCAAATAAAAAGCCTCAAATGATACTAAAAGAAATTTAAAGTGTATATATTGTATCATTTTCGACAAAAGCAAGAGAGGTGAGCATAACAAGCTCTTGAAACAAGTTTTAACCCAAATAAAGCTTTTAGCATCCGGTAAACCTCCCGGAGGGTTGCTCAAACATATAACCTCTCATATGCAAATACAAAACAAAGTATATATCTAAAAAAGTGTTTGATCAATAGAAGAAATCATTTTTGTAAAACTTGATCAAACCACATAAGGAATACATTATAAATCACAAGTAGATGATCCGGAAGCTCAAACACATAATGTCATCATACGAGAGATTTAAAATGATCCTATAAACACATTGTTCAAACGCAAAAATTGAAAACAAGATGTACTAACTAGAATGATGTTATAGAAAAAAAATCTTGATAAAATTTGTATCAATTCATAAAGGATGAAAACATGAAAGTCTATGAAAGAGAATCATGAAAAAAAATATGAATGATAAGTTTTCAAATCAAATACCAAGTATAAAATTGTTTTCAATTTTGTTTATAAAACTTTAAATAAAAACATCTTTAAGAATATGAAAAACTAAAAAGCTAAGGAATCATTCTTAAAGATTAAACATGTTTTGGTACCCAATTACTCTTGGTACCAAAAAGTCTAGGGACATGACCCCTATCATTTAAGCTTAAAGCCCTAGGGTTATGATCCCTTTTGCGCACATTTTGTGCACGGATCCAGTCATAGCAATAATTATGCAAATGACCCATTCGATTACAATAAGTGCAATGAAGAGGATACATTTGTTTATGTTGACCATGTGGATGTGCACGTGGAACATTTGTAAATAAAGATGGTCTTTTAAAATTGTTTTGCAAATGTGAAACATTTTTAAACGAAGGTAGTTCTTTTGGAACAACTTGCGATTTTGAAATATTTTGTAAATCAAAGCAAAATTTCGCTAAGTGTCCAAACCTACCACAAACACTACACATAAACTTTTGTGGTCTATTAGAAACATTTGGCAAATGTGAAATCATTTTTAAGTCAAAGCCAAAGTTTGCCAAATGGCCAAAACGACCACAATGATCACATTTAAACACACTAGCATGCTTATGATGAGAAAATGATGCATATGCATGTGTGTGTGATGATGAAGCTTGATGGGATGCACAAACATGATCAGGCTTGTTAGGCTTTTGTGCATTATAACAAAATTTAGCAACATGGCCTTTACGACCGCAAATAGAACATTTATAAATTTTGTTATACTTGTGTGCATAGTAGATAGGTTTCTTAGAAATATTTTTGTGGGACTTTGCACACAAGTCCATAAGCTTGTTGTTATTAACAATGCAAGTTTTTAATGTTGAATCTAAAGTGGATATTCTATTTCTAACTTGATTCAACTCATCATTTTTCACATAAGCATTGTTATTAGAAGTAGAACATGCATGATCAATTTTGAAAGAATTAAACTCATTTCTAATGTTCTCTACTTCTAATATGGCATTGTTTTTAGCATGAGATAAGCTAGAAGTGGATGAGGTCAATTTTTCATTTTCCAAATTTAACAATGAGATCAAACTTAGTGGCTAGTGTTTCATGAGAGGATTTCATTTCGACATGCTTGCTTTTTAATTCAATATAGCTACGTTAAAATTTCTTATAATCATGCATCAATAATTCATAGCCATGTGCGAGTTCATCAAAAGTAAGATCATCATCGTTATCGGACTCGCATACCTCACTAGGGCTATCGCCTAGTAGTCGTGTGCATGATGAGGCTCCTTGTGAACTTGTAGAGGGAGCCGCCAAAGATCGTTGTTTTTTAAATCTTATTTACTAAGTTCCATTTTAAAAAAAATTAAAATGAATTTATTTTGGAGTATGTAAGTTTGGATTAGGGATAACACCAATCGATTAATCTATTTTGAGCCAGTTTTTGAAACCAAATAAATGGAAAATCCTAATTAACCTGTTCTTCAAGACATGTTATCCCACTAGAAATTCAATGCTATCTTGTATTAGGCTACCCGATGTTAATAGAGCTAATTTTGGGCTTAGACCATATCAGAATTTGAGGAAGTTTGTCTCATGATTAAGATTAGGAAATTATCTGAGGATGTGATTAAGTTTAGATTTATCCTATTTTCTCTTAAGAATAAGTCAAAAAAATGATTATAAAGCTTACCCATAAATTCTATCTCAACCTAGGATGAGTATGTTACCATTTTTCTAAAATTTATTTTGCAATCCTTAAAGCAATTAATCTCAGGTATAATATTCAAAATTTTAAGATAGTCTCAGGGGAGCCATTCTGAAAATATCTTGATAGAATTAATGACTTTTTTATCCAATATCCTTGCCATTGTCTAGAAAAGTGGTAATTATGCTAAATCATCTATGAAGGATTGGATTATTCTTCAAAGACTTTCTTAGATTCTATGTGTTAGGGGATTTTATGAAAAAAAAATATCCTTGAAGGTTGGGAATTTTTAGAGAATTTATATGAGAAAACCATGCAACAGGAACACTGTGATGAAAGAGTTTCATTAGTTTCCCCAACCAAATCAATTGGTTTTTCTCTAGAGTCTAATATAGCCTTTGAGGCAAATATGGTTACAATCACGCATTGATTAGAAGCTTTAGAAGCTAAAGAATGAGCCCCAGCTCATATTAATCAAGTTTCTACTGCATGATGTCATGACTATTTTTGTCCAGCTTATGTTTCAGAGGAATATCCTCTCTTAGAAAATAATCAATCACTAAAACAGGTGAACGCTGCATTTCAACATCCTAGAAATGACCCATTTTCTCTAACTTATAATCTGAGTTAGAGAAATCACCCAAAATTTACATGGAATTAGAAAATTTTCTCTAAAAAACAGAATTTTACTCCCTCTTCAATGGAATGATTTCTTAGAGGAAACGCAGTTCCATTCAACTCACGAAATAATTTCCAACAACCTAATATGTCTTATCCAAACTAACCTCCTTATACAAAACAACCTCCTCATCATCAATTTATAAATCTTATTTCTTTGAGTTCCGATCATGATAAACATCTTAGTGTCTTAGAAAAGGGTTTAAAGACTATAATTAAAGCTTACACACAGCCACTAACATGTTGACTCACTCATCCTACACTCTGAATTTTTTCATGCAGACAAGTGGTCAAATGCTAAATTCAAAGACTCAAGCCATATTTAGGTAAGAAACTAAACTTGATCAACTAGTTAGTACAGAAGGAAAGAAATTTTTTTTAGTCAACTTGTTACCAACCCTAAGGACACTAGATCAAGACCAAATCACCCAGCTTAAGTGAAAGTAGTTCATATCTTACGGTCAGGAAAATAGATAGATAATCAAGTTAGAATACCTCTAGATCGAAACCCTTCTTCCTCTTCTTCTATCCAAAACACTGTAGCGCGTAAAATTGATTTCCAAAAGGAGAAGGTTTGTATTAATAAGAATTGCTTATTACAAATCAAGAAATCAAGTTACAATAGAAGCAAAGAGAATGCTCTTCTTATTTAACGTGGGTTCTTTGGTAGCAATAGGATGCCTCCCTCGAATGTTTGCATCGAGTTTGTTTCCCTTGGACGATCCGATCGAAATTATAGTTGAGCATCAACGTGTGGTAGGAGCTCGTGTGATTGAGTTCGAATACCTAAGTTTGATGAGTATCAAGGCTGAATGTATGAAGAAGGTTAAAATACAAGAGTTTGCAAAGAGCCAAAATAAAGAGCCCAGAGGATCAAAATTCTGGATCCCTCCTCTAAACCCCTCCCCCCTAAAAAAAACCCTTCCCTTACAACTGAATATGGCTATAAATAGCTGGGGAGAGTCATGACCAATCCCTCAAATTAATGGAAGTGACTATTCCCATGAATATAGTTGAGAAGGACTATAACCCCTCCCTCAAATTGTAGGATGTGACCACTCATAGGTTATGAGAGCCATACCTCATCCCCCTAAGCTGTGGGAAGTGGATATGACCAATCCTACAAGGCAAGCAAGCAGCTGCTAACCACTTAAGCGAGCTTTGGCGGGCTTGAAGGTGAGCTCATACATGAGATGAATGCTCAGGCGAGCATGCAAGCGAGCTTGGTGAACAGGCGAGGTTGACTGGTGAACCCCTTGAGTGTTTAAATGAGCTTAAACCTGTTAGTGAGCTTGATTTGTGCGTACGAACTTCCTGCAAGCAAGCTTGACTCGTGTTGGTGAGCTACGTCATTTAGGCGAGCTTGACTCATGTTGGCGAGCTTTGCTTAGACCTTTTTTTTATGTGGTCGAGCAAGCAGAACAAGCTTGTTCTTGTAAGTTTGAGTATGTAGGCAAGGTCATGCGGGCGAGCTTTTGATTTTAGGATAAAGGCAATTTTTATTTCCTACAAAACCTCCTTCAAAGTTTTTAGGTCTGATTAGGTTGTATGGGGTCTGGAATACTTTGAATAAAAATGATCATTGTTCATTGGCTCAGGCGAACTTGACCACTTTGGCTGAGTTGAGCGATCTCAACAAGATATGCCAAACCAAGTGTTCAAGCGAGCTTGACTCGTGTAGGCAAGTTGAGCTACTATAAGTGAGATCTAAGTGTTGACAAGCGAGCTACGTGATTGCAGGCGAGCTCAATAAGTACAGGTGAGGTCTGAGAAGGCCAATCGATAGATAGCGAGCCATGTGCTTGTAGGCAAGTTTCTGTGTCGACTAGCCGGGTAGTGAGGGCGTGTCAGATCACATTTAATGTGATCGATGGGGCGTCGTTGTAAAACCCCGTAATACTGAATATTATGAGATATAATAATAAACATATTATATTATGATAAATAATATTTATTAATATTTGAGTATGATAGGAATTGATTTGAGATCAATCTGATACATATATATGAATATATGAGTGCAAATGCACAAAACATGCACGAGAAAAAATCTGAGAAAAATGACTAGTTAAGAGTTTATAGATTTTACACAATGATACTCTTAGAATCTAGGAAAACTCAAAATACCAAAGTTGTAGGTTTTTTCACGAGATTTCCAAAAAATCTTATATCACCATATTCCAAGGTCAGACACGAAAGTTATTGCCAAAATACCAAAGGTTATTTTCCTAGTCAGACTAGGTTTCCTTGTTCGGGTCAAACATGTTTGTTTCGGGCTTGCCTCTATAAATACCTATGTTTTTCACAAAAATTCCCTTCTTTTATCATATTTATGAACCCTAGTAGCCACCCTCTCCCCTTAAAAATCCTAGATCTTATTCTTATGAGTTTTGAGAGCTTTGTGAAGCAAATATCGACAAAAGGGAGAACGAATGGTTTGTGCTCATGGATTGCTTGCTGTTTATTTTAGAAGCTTGCACATGAGACTAAGGCAGGATTATCTTCATCCAAACCTATCCTTATAGTTAAATAACTAGTGTAGATGATTAATATGATGTTGAATATGTGTTTTCATGCTTTAATCTTAACCTGAGGTGTTAAAAGTCAGATTTTTGATAGTAAACCTTAAAATAAATGCTAGATATATAATCTTTTCTTACTGTTTATAATAGTATCATGATCATGATCATTAGGGTTTTTCATAATTTTATTCATATATGAGAAATTTAAGTGATGTACTATATATAATTTTTTTTGCAGAAAACTGCAGCACTTATATAATCTTTATTTGAGAGTTTAAGATAACAAACAAAATCCAAATTTATATGGAAGCTATATGTATCTAGTTTCTAAAATAGAAAACCATTCTTAAAAACACTTTGTATAGAGAAAGATATGTTATGTTTACTAACAACATGTCCTGCAGAAAACGACTGCACATATATAATGTTTAACTGGAGATTTGGGATAACAAATGAACACTAAACTGAACCAAACTTATGTCATTTGAAAGATGAGTGAATCTAGTTTTTAAAACAAAAATTTTTTCGTAAAAATAGTTTTCCTAGATAAAGATATGTTTGTTTTACTAACAGATATCACATCTATTTTTCCTACTCGTTTTGTGGAGCTGTGTTGTGCCGTTTTGAGGTGCGTTCGCGGAGTTTTGAGCCACTTGATATTACATGTATAGTCATGAATATGTTGTGTTATACATTTGAGAATCCCAAGGGGATTATGATAAATTTTGATTTGATCATATTTGAATTAGATATCATTCATATACATGTTGGATGTCGTTGATGAGCATAGCTCAGTACTATATGGGATAGTGCGTCGACATACCAGATATACATGATTTATACATGAGGTGAATATCATTGATGAGCACAACTCAATACTATATGGGATAGTGCGTCGACATACCAAAGATACAAAAATTTATATGAGGTGGATATCGTTGACGAGCTCAGTTCATTACTACATGAGTTAGTGCGTCAATATTATATATGTACAGACCATTGAGTCGGATTTTAGGAGGCTTGATCTAGCCGTCCGTCCCACACTAGGGTATGATGAGGCTTGTGAGACGTATTTCTAGGATGCCTATTTGGTAGTCCGTCCCGCACTCATCTTACGCACTAAGATCATGATGAGACTAATGAGCCGTGTACACAGTTCAGGATACCTACAGGGTAGTCTGTTACACTGAGATAATTACTTGATAGCCTAAGTATGGCAGATACCGATTATGAATATGACCTATCATAGAACTATATAACTAAGATACATTACTTTTGAAAGTATACAAAATTATGTGTTAGTATTTTATTCTACCTCTCCAGTGATTGTGGAAGATATTATAAATATGATGTGTTGATATCTTATTTATTTTACTGTCTTTTTACTTTTTAGTTAGGATCAATGATTAGAGATTCACAATTTGAGACTTATGGTATATATATGAGGGTTTCCTTGTTTGGATTATTTTGCTCGACGTACCAGTCTCGTGTTATGGATTTCTATTTATTAGTTTCATTAGATTATCTTTTCTTAGTTCGGTATTAATGTTTAGATATCTACAATTTGAAACTTATGGTATATACATGAGGGTTTCCTTGTTTGGATTATTTCGCTCGACGTACTATGTCTCGTATTGTAGGTTTCTAAATATTAATCCTACTTAGATACGGGGAAAATGAATCTAGGTAGACTATGCTTAATAGATAGAGCCTTCACTCCATCTAGTAGCCCTTTCCCTGGGGGCGGATGGAGGTAATCTTGCTGTAGCGTTCTGATGCTCTTATTGCTATTTTTTCTTTTAAATTACTTTTCAGGTAGTTCGGAGTTTCGGAGAGCCACAGGGTGACGGAGTTCTAGCATAATCGTCGTCGCGTATTTTTACTTATAGAGACTCCACTGTAGTTTTGAGTTTTATCCAGACATTAGAGTTTCATATTCATATTGTAAAGGCAGTGTGCCTTAGTACAATTCTTAGTTGATTCATGTTGAGACATTTTTATTATTCAGATATCAGATGTATTATAGTTGAGATATGATTCTTTTTATTTATGAGATATCTTTTCTATATCATGTCTATTACATTTATTCCCTTTATTTTGCCTGTTTGTACCTACACTTCTATTTGGTTCTACTAGAGGATATTATTGTGATTGGTGAAACATGTTTATGCACAGTGTGGGTGAATGGCAGGTTTGACATCTCTGGTTTCACCTTAGACTGTAGCCTTGTGTGAACCCAGGGGCGTCACAGTTGGTATCAGAGCTCTAGTTCCAGTATCCTTAGGATCATCCTGTGTCGAGTCGTGGAGCTAGTATAGAGTTTTCTAGGAATCATGTATAGAGTCCGCTAGGAATTCCTAGAATGAGTGAGGACGTTATATACATATATTCAAAAATTTACAACTTTTTTTTTGGTGACAACTACCTTACATTGATTGAAAAGTAAATGCATGAATGATAAGTGATACGATTTTTTCTATTGGTATATGTTATGTTATTTATGATTGGGATCTCACTTACTGTATCAAATAAGCTCTCCTCTTGGTATTATAAACATTGGAACGAGGACGTGGTCGAGGTAAAGCTTGTACCCGGAGAACTGGGCAAGTAGAGCCTTAGCTGCAGTAGGCTCCAAAGTATCTGATCGACTTGGTAATACCGATTACTAAAGCAGAGACTAGCAACACTCGAGGAGTGAGTAACAGGCCATGTTTTACTCTCTGAAGTTCCACCACCAGTTGTACCAGCCGTACCTATTGAAGAGGTAATACCGAAGGTCTTACCATCGCCACATCCAGCTATTAATAGAGTCGCAGAATAGGAAGTTTGGCTTGGTAAGATTGAGTAAGATATTACAAGTTGGGAGCACACAAATTTTAGGGCACATCGGATTCAGTTACAACCTATAAATGGAGGAAATATGTGGGAAATACTTTTAGATTTACTTAACGTCGACTCAGTGCAGAAGCAGAGGATAACAGCTTTTAGCCTGAAGGGTGATACAGGAGGATGGTATAGGCTTCAGTTCACTCCGGATCATCGGATGGCCCTCACTTGGGAGGATTTCGTGTATTTCTTCGACGAGCAGTACATATTTTCCGCGGCACGGGCCGGAAAAGAGCTAGAGTTTTCTAAGCTAGAGCAGGGAGATATGTCTATGGCTGACTATGAGAGCCGATTTATGAGTCTTCTACGTTTCACGATCATGTGGAAGTCAAGAGAGCGCCATGCGCAGATGTTTCTTATGGCACTTCGCCCAAGTCTTCGTCGTTACCTAGTTTCTAAAAGATTCCGTTCAGTCCGAGAGGTCGCAGATGCAGCTATATCGCAGGAGACAGAGACTGCGATGTTCCAAAAGAACAAGGAGGGCAACAACAAGTCTGGACAGCAGAATGACAAGGGCAAGGGAAAGAAGGACCTCAGGAGTGGGGTAAGGACTTTCATCACCATCAGCAGGGCAAGTTCAAGAAGGGAGCACAACATGACTCGAGAGCACCACCGCAGCGCAAGATTCAGGGTGCATGCTATAATTGCAACAAGATCAGGCATAAGGCTAAGGACTATCGTAGTGCGCCAGTAGGAGGCCAGCAGGGCAGAGGTCAGGGCTAGCAGTAGAATCGAGGACACGGTCAGCAGCAGAACCATGGTCAGGGTCAACATCAGCAGGGCCGCGGTTACGGCCAATAGCCACAG